>NC_068367.1:2681546-2832984 GCF_020536995.1 Dreissena polymorpha | reverse complement strand
AATATTTCATACTTCAAGGTTGTTAAAAAGTATTTTGTGCATTAGCATTCTTTAAGAGGATAAAACAATTTTCAAGGCACATAAAATAGGTTTGCCTATTTTTACCACGTAAATTTTAGACTTATTGAATTAACGTGGCCAAAACAAGGGCCCCGCCTTTCAAACAATGTTTTACATCGTTTGTCTTTCTCAAGCGCTCTGTTTTGTTCTGAAGAATGATCATTCAGTCGAATTTAATGACAGCCATAGGAGAGAAAGTAACAAAAATTCTCCATCCCAATTCAGTAAAATGAATTATATTAATAAAATTCTTATAATCAAACCTTCTACTACTATGTCCTTCATCTGCCTTCCCTTCCACTCATTGACTTTACCATTTTCAAACATAAAAACATCAGGGCAACCTATAAAATTTCAAGAAGACCATAATATTCCAGTGTCAACAATACTTCCATCATAACAACAGTAGCAATCCATAGTTCCCTGACCTCACTTTTTATTCAATATCAATATAATTGAACACAAACGTTGCCATATGCTATTTTGTTGACAGCTTGTGAAAGTCTGCACAGTACCATATTTGTAAATTACACAGCCCTACAAATAATATAATCTCAATTATCTGCCACAACACTTAAAGAAACTAGAGCTTTGTCACAGACGTGACCTATACCCCCACGTGCCCCATCCACACAAGAGAATCTAATTAATGGCTATTTTTAAGAATTATTATGCCATTATCATTTATGGCCATTTTGACCTTTGAACTTAAAGCATGACCTTGACCTTGGAGATATCGACATAATTCTTTCCTGCCACACACCATCCATAACGGTGAACACATGATTTTAAAATCTCACAATGAACAACATAGTTATGGCCTTCTTTTACCTTTGAACAAAGTGTGACCTTGACCTTCGAGATATTGACGTAACTCTTTCACGTGACACACAAGTCATATGACAGTGAACAAATGTGCCAATGATTTTTAAATCTCACAATGAACTACATAGTTATGGCCCAGAAAAGCTCATTTATGGCCATTTTTGACATTTGAACTCAAAGTGTGACCTTGACCTTGGAGATATCGACGTAATTCTTTCGCACACACACCTTCCAATGATGGTGAAATGTTCCAACTGATTTTTAAAATCTCAAAGAACAACACAGTATTGCCCGGGACAAGATGAAATTCTTTTGCGCGACACACCCTCCAATGATGGTAACAAATGTTCCAAATGATTTAAAATCTCACAATGAATGACAAAAGTTATGGCCCGGACAAGCATTTACCCTTGAACTCCAAAGTGACCTTGATCTAAAGTTCTTGGAGATATCGACGCCATTCTTTCGCGCGACAACCGGTCCCATGATGGTGAACAAATCAAAACCAAGTCAATTAAAAATCTAACAATAAATGAAATAGTTATGGTCCAGACAAACTTTGTGTTTTAAAAGCACTAAGTGACCCTTGTGACCTAGTTTTTTTACCAGGCATGACCATATTCAAACTTGACCTAGACATCATCTAGATACAACTTGTGACCAAGGTTTGGTGAAGATCGGATGAAATTTGGGACAGAAATAAAGTGACTTTTATTAGCCCCCATTACACATAGGTAAGTGGGTATAATTACGCTTTATATTAATGCTAGCTTGTGTGATGTACTGCCTTTAGATATTGCATTTTTTGATACCATTTCAGTAAAAGAACTTAATTAATGAAAAGCTGGTCAGTGACCAAATTCCCATTGAATAAATGAAGAAAGCCACAATAATATAAAATAGTCAACAATGGCAACAAATTAGCAGACAACACTAAACAGTATGACAATGAGGGCTAAATAGACAAAACAACAATAACATGAACTGGAGAGTTTCCACCTTGGCATGGACATTGGTTGTAGCACAAAACACACTCACAACAAGAGATGTGTTTGTAAGAAACACAATGCCCCTACTGTGCCGCTTTTTTTTATTTGACCTTTGACCCTTGAAGGATGACATTGACCTTTCACCACTCAAAATGTGCAGGTCCATGAGATACGCATGTAATCCAAATATCAAGTTGCTGTTTTCAATATTTCAAAAGTTATGATCAAACGTTTAAGTTTTGGTAAAAGTTTTGGACACACACACACACACACCTTGACACGCACACACATACAAAGAAAGACAAGCCAAAAACAATATACCCCCGTTCATTCGATCCAGGGGCATAAAAGCCATTAATGCAAAGCATACTAGTCAAAGTCAACATCAGATATGGTCTTACTGTGGCTGCCTGTTAAATTATTCTTTCTTTTAGCCCTCTTAGTTACAATATAGCATTTAGTTTTTCAAATATCTGTGTATGGAAAATTTAAAGATTTGTATTAATGAAAATATATACCTTTGAGAGTTCCATGGTACTGGAAGACAACTGATAATATTCCTTGTGGGTCTTCACATCATGTCCCAGATGCTTTGCAAGCAATTTAGTTCACCATGAGTCATGTCAAGAATCTATAAAGCATGTTAATTCTTGATTATATTCACAAATATGCAGTCATCATTCCAGTTTGCTGCCAATTTAACAAATTTGTTTTGCATCTTCTACAGAAAAGATGTACACAAGAAAGCTTTTATCTGTATAGTTGTAGTCATTATGGTGCTCCAAATTCTTGTAATCACACCATGCATTTACAGAGTCAAAAAATTTGTAATGTTTAATTCTGAAAAACACAAACACGTGGTTTGGTATTTACATGATCCGCCATTTTGAAAATAGCTACTTCCTGTATATATGCCAAAATTTATGTTAAATATAACAATTGGGTCTAACAATTTAAAATCAATTATTGGGTTCTCACAGATAACCATTTTCTGTCATACAAAAGCTGCCAAAATCAAAGGTCTCCATAAAAGTTTTTATTATAATTTATTCACAAATTGATGGCAAGCATATTCAACATAATTACTTATTTCTGTATAAAAGCCGAAGTATACATGTATGTATGTATGCCATTAAACTGGAAGAGAATGTAGTATAATTGCTGAAAGTCTAAATAAATATTGTGCCATAATAAAGAAACCTTCAGGTCACAATATCTCATCTGTACAGGGATATGAAACAAAGACCATAATTCTTAAATGGCTTAAGCAATCCCATATTTGCACAACTAGACTTTAGAAGTAATTGTGAACGATTGTACCAGTTTGTAAAATAAAAAATAAGTACTGAATAATAAATAGAAAGTTCAATATTGAACCTTGAATGTTTCAAGAAATGATTTTTTATTTGACAAGGATAACACATTTGCATACATTTAATATGGCCATATTCGAACCAAAGCAAATACATACATATAAAACAACACAACAATTTCTTGATTTAACAGCAAAGTTTAATATAAAATAACAAATCTATGTATCAAAGACTAAAGTAAACAAAAGGACTGCAATGGTCGCTCAAGGTATATTGACAGCAAGTAAGAAATGCTGAACCAATGATTGGCAAATCGCCATGACAAAGTAACCTTGGAACTTTTGAAGAATGTCTTATATGGTACCAGACAATATTTCTTACAATACTTCTTATATGAGACTCAACAGTATTTCTTATATGGGACCCAACAATATTACTTATATGAGACCCGAAAATTAGTGTAAACATGTTTATTTCTTATATGGGACCCTACGATGTTTATTACTTGTAAGAGGCCCAACAGATAACAGAAATACCATGGGTCAGACTGGCTGGCTCTTCACTTGGCTCCCTCCTATCATGGGTCAGACTGGCTGGCTCTTCACTTGGCTCCCTCCTATCATGGGTCAGACTGCCTGGCTCTTCACTGTCAGCAGTTGACATGGACTCTGAAAGAACCAAAGTGAAACCTGTAGATTGCATATGATCAGCACAGTCAATACTGGCATGTTGTATCATGAGAGGCTCTGACTCCTGTATAGATTCTAGACTGTGGGTGTCTTCAACAGTTGCCTCAATGACTGTAAACATATAATGTCAACAGTGGGGTCTTGTATGTCTATTATCCATTGGTGGGTCTTGCTGAAATCTATAGAAAATATATATTGGCTTGGATAACAGAAGGTTTTGCTATTATGTTTACGTGACATGGTTCAGAAAAAAAGGCCATATGAATGTGACAAAAATAAATTGAGTTTTTAAAATGTTCTTAAAGTTCGTTCTTTTCCTATTCAGATAATGTACACGTTTTATATGATCAAATGAAAACTTGTTCAAACCTATAATTTTGAAGAGATGCTATGTGAACTCTAAAAATGTTTTTATATCAATGCAACTATTTTGACGATATAATTTTGCAAGAAGTTTTGTCCGTTGTTTACTACTATACATGTAATATGGCCAATTTGTATTGTTACACGTTCTAAATTAAATGAATTAGCATAGTGATTAAATTTGTGTGATGTTTGTCTAAAATAATTTTTAAACGTCGGAAAATAATGCATATCTTCACAACGTCATTTCTCCGTTATTTGACGTTCACACAAAAGGGGCCTTTTTCAGAAACGCGCCACATATATATAAGTATATAGTCAACAGTTGGGCCTTGATATTATTATCCATTGGTGGGTCTTACTGAAATCTACAGAAAATTATATTGGACATTACAACTGAAGTTTTGCTGTTATGTATATCATAAGTTATAGTTTTTTGTTTACAGTGTATATTGGTTCCTCTACCCAAACAGTGCACGTATGACCAAGAAAAATTTGACGAGGAGTAATATGTGCACTGGAGGGGTAGAGGAACCCATATACACTGTGACAAAAACTTATAAACAATTTTATAATACTTCAAATTCTTTAAAACAGCCAAAAAATCCTTCATTTAACGGACAAAAATCCCTTTTTGCCATTCAAGATGTTAAAGACAATATCCACATGCCGCAACCCTTAATATGATGAGTAATAGAAGGGTGTCGTTTTTACGTACATATTATACGTGTATAAAAATGTATAACAACGGCAAATGCATTTCTGCAAAATATTTGAATGTCTGTGAACATGCCATAATTAGCTTTATGTTGTATTGTGTCATTGTATTCGTTGTGGATTCAGGGCTTTTTTTCCTTCTTTGCGATTGGCCATGGACGGACATTTCACAATTTTGACACGGCCAATTCACAATCCTTTCATGTCCGTGAATATTTACAAAAACCGGCCGTTTTAAATCGTGAAAAACGGACTGTTCGTGCTCAAAACTGTAAAAAGAAGAAGAAGAAGATGTTTAAAGAAAAAGTTAACGCACGCATGGACACACGACGGACACAGAGGACCATGACATAAGCCCCGCTGGCCAGATGGAGCTAAAAATAAATATATATTTTTTTTTAGGTGGAATTTTTTTGACCAGAAAGGGGAAACAAACAGCCTAGTTCGGCGTCTGTTATAGAAGGTAAAAAACCCGTTTCTAAAATGGGACCCAGCAATACTTCTTATAGGACCCAACAATATTTCTTATATGGTACCTGACAATATTTCTTACAATGCTTATTATACATGGGACCCAACAATGTTTCGTATATGGGACCCAACAATACTTCTAATATAGGACCCAACAATATTTCTTATAATACTTCTTATATGGGACTCAACAGTATTTCTTATATGGGACCCAACAATATTACTTATATGAGACCCGAAAATTAGTGTAAACATGTTTATTTCTTATATGGGACCCTACGATGTTTATTACTTGTAAGAGGCCCAACAATTCTTATTACATGTATTTAGGCAGAAATATTGCAATAATAAAGCTTCAAACAAGGATACATCGTAAACAACCTAATAAATAAATATTCTGCCCATTGGGAATTGGGCAAAAATGACTTCGCAAACTGGAAATCTGAAATTGGAAATTCTGCAATCTGGTACAAAGATGGCGAAGATCACAGCTTAATTGCTTTATTCGTCCATTTAACAGATTTTAATGGCATAGAGGTTAAACGACTTTCGACAGCTCATTGGTGTTAATCTGTTGTGTAATGTCAATAAAGGTGTGAAAAACTCGCAAGTCATGTTTATAAGATGTATTCCCTATCAGAGCAGTATGTGTAAGAAAAATAAATGAAATAATCCAGGCAATTTGTTTCATGCTTATGCAGTGCAACTGTTAACAGATATTCACTTTCATTTTAACCCATTATCAGAAAGTACCACTCAAAATGTGCAGCTCCATGAAAAACACATACATGCCAAATATGAAGTAGCTTTCTTCAATATAGCAAAAGTGATTGCAAAATGTTAAAGTTGGCAGAAACAGACCAACAGGGGAAAATCCATATGTCCCCCACTATAGTGAATGGGAACATAAAAATAAAATGGGCTGGGTGGTGGTGGGGGGGGGGGGAGGGGGGTATAGTGTAAGGGTGTGGTGGTCATTTATAAGGTGGGGGGAGTCTATTGTGGTATGTCAGTTAAGAGTTGTTTTGTCAAATTATCAGTCAAATCTAATCATAAATAAAGAAGTTATGGCAATTTTAGCAAAATTAAATAATTTGACCTTGAGAGTCAAGGTCATTCAAAGGTCAAGGTAAAATTCAACTTGCCAGGTACAGTACCCTCATGATAGCATGAAAGTATTTGAAGTTTAGAATCAATAACCTTGATACTTTAGAAGTAAAATGGATCTAAACACAAAATTCACATAACCAAATCTTCAATTTTCTAAGTATAAAGGGCCCATAATTCCGTCAGAATGCCAGTCAGAGTTGCATGACTTTGCCTGCACAGTCCCCTTATGATAGTTAATAAGTGTTGCAAGTATGAAAGCAATAGCTTTGATACTTACGGAATAAAGTGGACCTAAACACAAAACTTAACCAAATTTTCAATTTTCTAAGTATAAAAAGGGCACATAATTCTGTCAAAATGCACGCCAGAGTTATCTAACTTTGCCTGCCCAGTCCCCTCTTGATAGTTAGTAAGTGTACCAAGTTTGAATGCAAAAGCATTGATACTTAATGAGTAAAGTGGACCTAAATCAGGGGGTTTTCAGCACTGTCTGCGCCTCCGGAAAACGGAGGCACTCCCAAAGCAAACGGACCTGATCCCAAACCAAATATTAAAAAAAAGTCCCAACTTCCAAAAAAAAAATATTTTTTTTTCTTTAAAGAATGAAGTGTCTTATAACTTGTGTGACTAACCAGTGTTTGTTTTGGTAAAAAATATCTGCTATAAGGTTTTGACTGTTCAGTTCTTATCTCAGAGTGTAACTGTAACTAATAAACAAAAATGCAGTACTTGAATAAACGTTGAACACGCCCAATATTGCATCTGTTTATATAAAGAAGACAAAATAACAAATAAAAACAAATTTATTTGTTAAACTACTGAATTATTTAAGCATGATATATTCACTATTTTTTCCCAAATGAGCTGTTTAATCGAAGCAAAATTTCCCAAAATGGCCAATTGTGTCGATAAAAAATTCCCAATTTGGTCAGACTCCTTTTCCCAAAATAGACAGAAAAACCCCTGTAAATGCAAAACTTAATCGGACGCCTACGCCAAGGTGATGACAATAGCTCATAATTTTTTTTCAAAAAATAGATGAGCTAAAAATGAAAAGATGCAAACAAACATGAAAATTAAATCTTAACAAGCAGGCTGTAATGATACCTTTGAATTAGATTTTGCCATTCACTGGATAATTCAAGTATCATATACATGTTTGCCCTAGGTGGCAGACCATTTAAAGCGGGTTTATACGATCTTGTCAAATATTTATTAATTAATATAAAATGTGCAAAAAACGTATTATACATATATTTCAAAATAAACTAAAATACAAGTAAAGAAGAACATTTGTCGGAAAATGCGAAATAAGCAGAATATTTAAAATTGAAATCGAAAAAGCCTGTACAGCCGAATTCGCCAGCATGTATATCATGCATGTAAGATGTGAATCTAAATTAAGTTTAACGGTTCATTTTCAATTCCTGCAGCGATATTGATTCATACGACACACGAACACTTACTTAAAAGACGAATGCATCGGTTATTGTAGGAAAATATGTACGAATTATCTTCGTCACAATCAGCTTGGTGCGCAAGTTTGCATTTGCTGCATTTTATGAAATTCGTCTTAAATGTATCATTTTTCTTGCATATTGCGTGTTATTATAGCATATTTGTTTCAATATATTACAATTTAACGCATTTAAAAATCGAATATACCCGCTTAAAGTTATGTTGCTTTTTTCCTAAGAGATGTACATGAATATGTGTGCCAACTATCATTTGCATACTTTTGACAGTATTGAAATTATCATAACTATTTATCAGCCTTGAAAAAAACTGACAACCATGATGCGAAGTTGGCCATAAAAACTTATTTTCTTTGAACGTTCTGCTAAATTGTATTTCACAAGATTGGCTTACTCAATAATTAGACAATTTAAACAAGAATATTTACCTACTTACTTCCCAATATTACCATTCAAAGTATCATTACATCCATTAAAAACTGTGAACTAAACATACCATTGGCTTTCTTTTCCTACAAATTATTGCAAAAGTAACTTAATATTGATTTATAAAAGGTACCAGATAACACAAGACTAAACAAAAGGTCCAACAAGATGTGTTTGTGAAACACAATGTCCCCCTATATGACGTTTGACCTTGAAGGATGACCTTGACCCTTCACCACTCAAAATGTGCAGCTTCATGAGATACACATGCATGCCAAATATGAAGTTGCTATCTTCAATATAGCAAAAGTTATTGCAAAATGTTAAAGTTGGCGCAAACCAACCAGCAGACCAACCAACCAACCAACAGACCAACAGACAGGGCAAAAACAATATGTCCCCCACTACTATAGTGGGGGACATAAAAAAGCCCAATATTGCTCAACAGCTATAATAAAGATTGCTGAACTCTTATTGATTTGTGGGGTTGATTAACTTGGAACATAAGATGAATCTGATAGCTAATTAATGTAAAAGATGTGATCTCCAAGGAAGGAGCAAATTTTAACCAAAGGGTCATTATTTAAACAATCCTGATAGTGGACCAATTAGAGACGCTAGATACCAAATACAAATGTATAAATGCTCTTTCCTTTTTGTTACAGGGAAAAAATAAGAATGTGGCGTCTCATCAGGATCCAAACTGTTTGCTATTCTAATAATATTCTATGAAAAAAAACTCGAAGAAAATGCTAATTTTTGAAATTCAGCAGATGAATTAGAGCAGGAGACACATTTCCCAGCATGCAAAGGGTTAACAGCTGTTTTTGAGGATACAATTATGTTAGCGAAAAGCCATAAGCTGTTTGATGACAAAAGTAATGTTAGTAGTTTGACATCCATTCATGTGTGCTTCTTCATGATAATGGCATCATCTATTTATTAAATATGATGTATATGATATAACTAACCTTCCATGGTAGATCAGACACACTATAGTCATAAAGAAGCTCCTCTCCTGTCTGAATGTCTCTTTGAGCAAATAAGCATAGGTATGGTTTTTGTGTGTTCATTTTCAGCACAAAATAATTGTAGATGTCACTATCTATTAATGTAGGAAAGTCCATTAAGTCACTACTCAAAAATACGTAATAGCCAATATGGCGGCGCCCTTATTATCGATTCTGGGATTGTCTATATTGCGGAGGATACTGGCAGTGGTCAATGTATAGTGATTGAGCATGCCTGTATTTACGTCATCGTCCAAGATGGTGGCAAGCAGAAAAGAAATTACGATGAACGGCAAAATGATAAATAACATTCGAATTAACAACGGATACCATATGGTTATAAGGAAATAATTTAATGGGTGTGTCAATTAACCCTCAAGACTAATTTTGAGATTAAAACAACACATATTTAGTAGAAATCTGCACAGTGAATGTGTGTCACTGAAACCAGTGTTAGAAAATTGCAGTTCAGTCTACTAGCAATACATTTTAATTATATGGGTCTCAACATTAGTCATTAAGTGTAAACATGTCTACTTCTAATAAAGGGCCAGGCCCAACAATTTTCATTACTTATATGGATACCTAAAGTGTTAATTATACATTTAATGTTAATTAAATTATAAGGGACCCTAGAATGTCAACTTGTATCTTTTATGTTGGACCCAACGATGCTTTTTACGTATATGGGACCCAACAATGTTTCTTATATGAGATCAAACAATATTTCTTACAATACTTTTTATATATGGGACCCAACAATGTTTCTTATATGGGACCCAACAATACTTCTTATATAGGACCCAACAATATTTCTTATATAATATGGTACCTGACAATATTTCTTGCAAAATTTCTTAAATATGGGACCCAACAATGTTTCTTATACGGGACCCAACAATACTTCTTATATAGGACCCAGCAATATTTCTTATATGGTACCTGACAATATACCTTATATGGGACCCCACAATATTACTTATATGGGACCCAACAGTATTTCATATATGAGACTCAACAATATGACTTATATGAAATCTGAAAATTAGTGTCAACATGTTTATTTCTTATATGGGACCCTACAATTTTTATAACTGATAAGAGGCCCAACAATGTTTATAACATGTATTTTGGCAGAGGAAGAAGTATTGCAATATTGCAATATCATCTGTTTACCACCACTGTTTCCCTTTGAAAGAAAGGAAGTATCTGAAGAGAAGGGGAATGGGAAGCTTGGTATTAGTTTATAGCCGTGTGGATACATAATTATGGCTGAATGTTACTGCTTCTGTTACTGATTATCATAAAAGCTTTAAAGCAACAATCAATATTCCATTAAAAATTTCCTCTGTATTTTGGCAAAGAAATATTAATCTTAGTCTTTTACAGATGACACAGAGGGAAAGTTTTGAAAAAAAATCGGTTAAAAAATAATACAATATAAAGAAGTGAAACTCCAGCTGCTGGAGCAGTATTGAATTTTCATTAAAAACAATTAGTAGGTCCTTTATTTAAGGCAAGTGACCGATTGCCCAAACAGTACAAAACAGCACAATACAGCACAATACAAACCAACATAAACACAAAATATGAATAAAGCTGGGGTCACCGCCTTGGAACGGTCAATGCAAAGCATTGGGGGTTTAAACCTGGTTATAGAGCGCTCAACCTCACACTTGGCCCAGCAATATTCATAATACATTTAAGTGTAAATAAAATTTAACGTCATAGCATTGTTACTCAAGTTAAACAATAATAAAAGGGAATTAAAACGCATTCAATTTAATTGCTATTTAATTACTCAATTGCATTGAAGATACAAGAGTAACAGAATTACAACTTTTTGACGAACGATCAAATAAAACTATTAACAATTGTCAACTACATTCCTTCTTTATAGAAAAGATTTGAGAATACAGAATCATAGAGTTAATATCTCAGATAATCATCGCGCAAATACAGGAAGAAGCAGCAATAATGGGTGTAAAAATTCCATTTTACATAGCTTGGTTGTTTATGTGACTGCTAAACAAATTACAAGGCATTTTTCCTGAACAATTCCAGGGAACAGTTAAGCATTTGAAACTTGAAATGTTTTATTTTATTCATAAACCCATGTGGGACAGACAGACACAGTGATTGCAGTATAGCTCCAATCACTTGTGGTAGGGGAAAGCCATATAAAAAGCTACAGCTTTTAAGTGGAGCAAATAATGGTTATTACATGTAATTAACCTTCGGTTTATGACAATTTATTGCAATTTTTCCCCAAAAGTGCCCGTCACATGGTATTTTCCCCTTTTGAAAGGTAAGGCCGTATCCCAGAGTCAATTGTTTGTTTGCTTAAAGGATTTGATGCCCATTTTATTTGTTCAAACATATAAAGGCAAAAACATGTAGTGCCAGCTGAAATTGAAATTAACAAACAAGATTAAATGACTTAAGGTCAAGGCTACAAAGAGGAATCTTAAATGATGCACAGTACCAACTCCAGGGATTTTCTTAACTCTTTCAGTGCTGGAACCGAATTTTGAAGGCCTTTGCAAACAGTTTGGATCCAGATGAGACGCCACAGAATGTGGCATCTCATCAGGATCCAAACTGTTTGCTATTCTTATAGTATTCTTTGAAAAAATTCAAAGAAAACGCTAATTTGAGAAATTCAGCAGACAACATTTTAGCAGACGACAAATTTCCCAGCATGCAAAGGTTTAAGAACTTGACTTCCACTTGCACAGATCCTAGGCCCAAGCGTTCTTGAGTTATCATCCGGAAACCACCTGGTGGACGGACCGACAGACCAACATGTGCAAAGCAATATACCCCCTCTTCTTTGAAGGGGGGCATAAAAATCAGTTACTTGTTTTATTTCTGCATAAACAAACTGTTGAGTGAAACATCTATCAGACATGAAAATCATGCAAGATTAATACATGGCTCTATATCTAACATAAATGATATTTAAATTTTCATAATATTTAATAATTAATCAAATAACTGTAGAGAATGAAATTTTGAAAGGCCTTATTACTCACTTAATGTCATAAAGACTAGTCACTTTAGGGAGAAGTTCTGCAAAATCTCAAACAGAAGAAGGAATAACGTTGGTCCAGTTCTTTAAGATTAATATTAAATTGTGTTTTGGAAACAGTCAATCTTTAGAAAATTGAAAACAGTTTAGACAAATGATCGTTGTTGGCAATGTTATTGAAACGACCATACTATTGACTGCTAGCCGCTGACAATCGAACTGGACGGGGCTTTATAATCAATAATCGAGGTGACTGCCAACAGCTGTTGTGTTGGAATGTATTTGAAACTCTGACCTTTGGGCAAAAGAATTTGGTTGAATTTAAATTGATCAGGTTTAATGCCTTCATGAACCCAAATTAAGGTCATTTTGCAAGTGGTCAGGACATGAACCAGCTTTCCTACTTCTTGTGACCAGTATTAGCCAACCACAAGTGACCCACTTCTTCCCAACTTGATTCAGAGGTTGGGGAAGAATGACCTACAAATACAATGTTACAATGTTCGGGAACCAATCTCTATGAAGAAACTTTATCCTACCCCCAGATTCAAACCTAAAAATTGACAGTCTGGCGCTCTATCAACTGAGCCATCAACTCAGCTAGCTGGGCAGGCCCAAAACATTTTGGATTAAAAAAATCAATGCACAGAAAGCAGAAAGCATACTTCATTTTTAGCATATGATCATATAACCGGACATTACCTAACTTTTGGTTCCTAAACATCAGTAAATTACAGACTGCGCATTGCGATAAATAGTTGATATTTTAGATGATATTTAATATATAGCATCTTCAAGGTCTGTTCTTTAAAACGCACTGATTGAGTCGTAATGGGAAAGACTCTTTGTCAAACATTTCGGTATGTTTTGCTGACATTTATATACAATTTTGTTGATTTCTGTCTCGTTTCCAAATCGAGGTTAAACATTGTTCGCGGCCACATGCTAGTATAACTATGTTGGCAAGCAAGAAGTTTAAGCATTAATTTTAAGGCCATTTAGTAGTCCTGCCTGCAAAAGTCCATTTCAGTTTTGATTCGTGTTTAAAGATTTTGCAGCACCTTAAATGAAATAAAGAATAAGGACAATAACAGATCAAGCGTGATAATATGCGTATTGCTAATATATTATATTAAAATATATGAAAATCTTGTTGATTCTTACAATAAATGACATCAATCTTATAGTTTTATTTATGATCCATGTTTAATATCGATGATTATATATGATTCAAATAATTTCATGGTTTTTAACACGCCCATATCTTTCTGATCTATTTAGGATTTTCATCAGATATTTCACACAAGAATACAAGATCACATATAGAAAACAATCAATAACAATAACAAAAACATGAATATTATTTATAACTGGCAATATAACTTGGTCCTTGTAAACAACAAAGTTCATGTTTCGACAGTTTAAATAATATGTTAAATGCCCCCCTCCTTGAGTGGTTTTGATCATGTGATCCGTTATAGCTACAACTGATCCGTTAATGCATGAATTCTGCGGCGAAAAAAAGGTAACACAAATACATTTTGGATTTGACAAGGCGGACAGTCGCTCCAACATTATTTTGCCAACCCGGCTAACATCTATAATTAACAGACAATTAAATTTGCCAACTTGTTAACAGAAAGCCAATTTAACATGAGCGGATCAATGTGATTTTAATAAATCAATTTACTTATTAAGAAACTATGTTACAGTTGGTCGATTCTTTAAATGTAATTTAGCAATCTGTGAAAACAATATGTATATATTGTAATGTCAATATTACGCCAATAATTTACTACCAACATGGAACATTCTAACAAACAAACGCAGTCAGTCTGTGCTATGCTTAGAGGGTCACTCGTACTCAAAGAAGCACATGTCTAAGTCAACCATATGATGGTTATGCAGTAAATCGAACATGTCTGTACAGTCGAATTTGCCTGCATGTTGCATTTTATGAATTTCGTCTTCAATGTATAATTTTTCTGGTATAACATTCTATCAATATATAACAATTTAATTCTTTGCTATTATATAAATATAATCGGTGATAAAACGCGTAAGAAAGAAGACGGTGAGCCACTGACAGACACAAAAGACCTTTTGTTTGGATGTTTTTTCGTTTGTGTATTTTGTGTATATATATGTTTATAAATGTCATATAAATGTCATATCATAAAAACAAATGAAATTAAGAACAACATATTTGCGGTTTTTATGTTTATCCCATTCGCAAAATGGCACTTACATGTATTCCAATAAATGTAATGTAGGAAATGTAATGTTTTGAATTGGCTAACTGTCAACAAGTTGGCAAAATTAATTGTCGGTTAATTATAGGTGTAAGTCTTTGATAGGCATATAGAACGTTTTGCCGTTGAATAAAAATAATGTAGGAGCGACTGTCCGGGTTGACAAAATAATGTAGAAGCGATTGTCCGAGTTGGCAAAATAATATAGGAGCTACTGTCCGCCCTATCAAAACATTGTAGGAGCGAATGTCCGCCCTGTCAAATTTAGCGTTAGCTAAAGAAACTTCAGCGTACAGTTTATATAGTATTGACATATCTGTACGCTGAAGTCAACCCTGTATCGAAAGTCAACCAGAGTGGTGACAGATTTATGTCACGCTATAAATCAAAGACAGTATGTTTTCTTGGATACATTCCTTCATATATTGGTGAATGAATATAAATTACTGCATCGGGGCATATTTTAAGATTCAAATGTTTCAAATGCATCTTACAATAGATGAAAATAACTCTCATCAGCCTGAAAGTCATAATTTTGCACCATTGTCGCTTTGTCATGTGACGAGTTTTCATTTGGATACTTTCGGATCGACCTTGACATTTTTTGCTGGAATTGTAAACATTACTTTCGTTTTCTGAAATCTATTATTTGTGATTAACAAGTTACGTCTGGTGGATTTAAACACTGATTTCAAAGTGAATTTGGTAATTTTGAATATTTTGTACATTGATTTTGTATTTACACTACAATTTGTTTACAAAACAAGCAAGAATAATTATAAAAAAAACGGGAAATGTCTTTCTGAATTTGTAAACAATTGAGCACATGGTTTGTTACTAAAAATAGAAATAACATCATATGACCGTGAAATCTCGGGAGATTCGCATTTCAATCATATGTGTCACGTCACTGTTTTTCTCGATAGACCAGTTGAATGTTATTGTTTACATTCGGGATTTTCCGCGCATGCGCACTGGCTGGTTGGCAAAAAACACTGGTTACAGTAACGTAAATCATGTATACATGTCGTTTGTTTAGTCAATAAAACGATGCAAAAATCCGAAATAAACATAAAAACTCTTAAATAATAGTGCAAAAATATAATATTTTGTACCAATAAATGTATTTTCATAAATATAATTACCTCTGTATAAAAATACATATTAATAATATTAATACATCAGACTAAAAACTGGCAATCCAACAAAACAAAACAATAAATATTCTTTCATATTTTTTGTGATTGTAAGATTTTGGTAAATTATATTTCAAAGATAATAACACATACATTAATTTGATTATAATTATAAGTGGTGCAGATATTGTTATTGTTCATAAGCGAACGAAGGTGCAAGAGGGGCATTTAATCAATTATAAAACGAAGCCCTAAAAGCGGAATACATTACATTTAATAAACATTGTAGTAATTTTATTTTACATGGAATGAATTACCGTTTCGTTTCCATCATACATATGAAAAACAAGAACTGCATATTAAGCAAATTAAACTGTCTTTGCATGCACTCTCTTTACTGGTGGTAAGGAGTGATAACAATCTAGCATTTTATGATAAATATATCTATATATTAATTTATTTTACGCAAGTATTTTTTACCCTTTTGTTGTTTGCTTGTTTTCATGTCATTTCATACACTACAGAAACGTACAATCTAAACATGAATAGCCGAGTTTACATTTGCCGGTACTCGTTAAATACGTTAATTGTGTAGCAATGAAATTGCACAATATTTTTAATTTATAGTTATTAACACTCTATTATTATGATTAAACAGGCTAATATATACATACACTAATTCCTGTTAATCCATTTCGGACAAATATCTTCATTTTTTAATATGTTCAAATATTTTATTAAAGCAACTGTTTCGTATTTTGGCTTTACAATTTTGCTTAGATGATCGCTCAATATGCCAAGAGATGACATGGAGGTATCATAAATGATGTTTAATGACCAGACACTTGTATGCCACATGTGGTTTATGCAGTGGCCAAGAATAGGTCCCTGGATTTATCACACCATGTGTTCTTTGTAATTGTTTGGACAGTATCCGATCATAACGAGATAATCGCTTTATGATGAACAAAAGTGCAATAAAACACCGGGTTAAAAACGCTGAAACAAAGAGTGTCAAAATTGGTGTGAATAATTAAATAAAAACAATTACATTTATCAAGAGAATTTATTTAATGTGTAACAAGGCAAGTTTTTACAGGCATGTTCAAATCAGTTACTATATGTTGCGTACATAAAGTCGATCTATTTGCTGTTTGTTTACATCCTTATTTTTGTTCGTTCATTAAATTTGTTTTATTCTGAAAAAATTTCAATATCAGAGAATTTTTTATCTAAAAAATGGTCGCGAAGATGTGCCAAGTAGAGATTTTTATGGTAACTGCATACCGTGCTCGTATATTGTGTTCCACTCCAGATTTCGTTTATAGTAAAAACAAATAATAACAACAATATAATCGTTCCAAAAATGCATTTCCTTGCACGCTTATGTTTAATTCAGACATAGTTAGTAAAATTATATTTGATATAGTGCATGATTATCAATAAAAACGATTATTATTTCAACTTTCTCTATAAGCGCTTATATGAATTTCACCTCTTTTTGCCAACCAGTGGGCGGAGTGTAATATTTGCAGGTGCGCGTGACTTCACTCGTCAACTGGTCTATATGTTAGAGCAGAAAAGATAAATGTTAAATGTTTAAGATAGTATTTTGTAAAAAAACATATCAGTTAAATGTGAAAAATGTCAATCTTTCCAATAAAGACATAAAGTAGCTGATTTGGGCCAATAACTGCTTTTACAAGCTGTTTTGGAGCGGTCTTTGTTAACTGTCAACTTTTCGTATATTCCTGGTTGACTTTCCTACTGGGGTTGGTCCATAACTTTAATGTTGCGCCATTCAAAATTCATAGAAAGCGAATTTTAAAGTTATTGAAGCCAGAACTAATTTAGCGTAGGAGCGATTGTTTGTGGGAGCGTTTGTCTGGAAACCTTATCAAACTGATGTAAAAGAAGTCTTAAACCATTTATTGCTTTTCCCCAGAACAACTTTATTACGCTACTGATCCGGTAATAGTAACATGACTGTACCACTAAGGCTAGTCCAACTGTCTTGTGTGGTTAAAGATTCTGTTCTTTTATAATTTATTTCCCCAGTCTAACCATTGCAGTCAGCCTAAAACATATATTGAACTTGTATCGCATGGAAATGATCTGATGCTACAATCATGCTTGCTTTCATGAATGTCACTATATCTGCATTAAATGCAGATTATAGGTTACATTTGTTTGTTTGCGGTAACAAGGTTGTCACCTAAATTCGTGCCACGGCTTTACATGTTTGAAATATGTTTTCATTGTCAGCAAACGTTTCAGAAACTGTGTCCTAATTATTGGTTGCAGTTTCAGTTTAAATTCAGTCATTTGCAGAATAATTTTAATAACCAAAGATATAAATAAACCTAATAAATATTATCGCCACTTACCTTTTTAAGTTTAACCGCGAAAATTGGCAATTTTTATTACAGAGTTGTCGTTCGTTGCTATGCTGGTTCCCGGTAAATCACTGCGCCGAGGTTGGTCAATCTCATACGCAGTGGCCTCCCTTATTCTAGAAAAAGACATTAATGATTGGCGAATGCCCAAGGGATGTAACTGCTGTGTGGAGTTTGACCTAATGTTTGCTAATGGGAGATATAGGCCCGACAATTCGAGTAAAATTACATATGCAAATTTGAATTTAAAAATAGTCATGAGTATGTTAAGCAGCCTTTTTTTAAGTGGGTCTTCAACTGTCGGGTCCAAGTGCCCGATAATCGACTTTGGGACCCGACAATCGACTAAAGACCCAACAATACGGCCGTAAAATGGACGTTTGACCCACCATTTTACCCAATCTGAAACTATATATATAACTATATATATATATATATATATATATATATATATATATATATATATATATATATATATATATATATATATATATATATATATATATATATATATAACCTTTTTATGAAAATATCGACAAGTTTTTTCGGATGTAAAAAAGGGATCATTTGCTGGCGTTAATCTTCCGAATCCCGATGCAACATTGTTTCATGATTTGTAAATTTAACGAATATGAGCACAAGTCGCGACATCTTAAGGTAGATTATCGACAAAATAGATCGCTTGAGAAAAGCATACTCGTCGTCTCGTTAAAAATCTTGTACGCAGTTATACTTATCGCAAAAGAGAATCTTCTTAGAGGTCTCGTTTACAACTTGTACTCAGTTTTTAATATTGTTCGTATAAAGCGACTTACTTATTTATTAAAGTTTATGTACAAAGTTATATGAATCGCCTAACTACCGCATTTTTACACATCGGCTACCTAGATTATATTAGTACTAAATTACATAGATTTAATTGAACTCAAAGTACTCAAAATCAACGAATATTTCGCAAAATATTTCTTTAAAAAAAGTTAACCATTTAAAAATTATTTTCCTTATAGCCAAAGCCAAACTTACAACGCTAGATGTGGTGTGATTACATAGATTTAACGAGGTACAAAATGCACGTTTTTATTTATTTTGTGGCACAAAATATTCCATTTTAATTTCCTGCAACGCTATCTTTTCATGTGATTGACTTATTTAACATATATTTTTTATTCCAGACTTAACAGGTCCTTTATCATCAAGGAAAAATACAAAAACACTTTGATTGATATGCATTAATTTGTAGCACATAACATCAACTATGCGTATATTGTGTTGTTTTCTAATCACTCTGTAATCCATAAGAAAATATTGTAAGCATGTTACATTATGTTAATCATAATGGAATATAATGTACATTGTAAACATTTTTGTTTATTCTGCAAACTAAGTCAGATGCATAAAATCTATGGTATGATTAATAATAGTACACTCTCTCATAGTGATATTCACTATTAAATCTTATTTACATCATAATAAATACACTGTATTGAATGCCTGGTATGTGTTTTAAAAAATCACTAATACTGTTATAGTTCATATTGACATCAAGATATGTGATGTGAATGTATGTGTTCATGTTATATGTATATTATTTATTTACCAGTAAACAAACATTTTGTTGTGTTAAGTTCAATCTATGGTGACGTGTGTCATTAAATATGTAGTGATTATTGCTTTAATTTTGTTTTTGTTCAAAAGCATGTTTTGAACCCCTTAGAATGCAATAAGTGAATTTTTGTGTATATCAACCAACAATTATGCATAGATTGATAAAATATTGGCTATAAATACATTGTTGATAACACATATCATTTAAATGCAATTGACAATCTACTGTTCTCATAGCAACTGCTAACTTATTTAATGTTGCCTCATAAATTTGATCAATAGTTGAACAAAAAACAAAATGCAATTGCTAAAAAAATATGCAAAATATATATGGCAGTACAGATGCACAACACAAATTGTATCATGAGCAGTTATTCGTTTTTGTGTCAAGTTGGAAGCTTTACAAAATTTTCAATTTCTGAATACACGCCCATTTCCAGAAAATGTGCATTCATTCATTATTATGAATATGTCTACCATGTTCCATATCTGTCCAGAACTTATTTTGCTGATTTTGCTGTTTTTTATCTTAAATTCTTAAAAATGATGATATATATGAAGATGACTTTTTTGTTTCCATGGCAACCATGAGTATTTAATGATTTATAATACTGCAAATAATTCTTTACTTTGTAATCAATTATGTTCATCGACATACGGGAACAATGGAGTTAGTAACAACACAAACTGATCAGCATAATATGTTATGATACACATTGGATTGAAACGTCATTTCATACAAATAGCGCTATTAAGCGTTTGTGACATGATACACAAAAATGGCCTAAATTCGTATTTTGATTATTAAGATGTAGCACTTTCATAATATTTGCTTATGTGAAAAAATCATTTTTTGACCAGAATAGTCAAAATCGCGTTCCCAGCCACAATTATTATTGTTATAATTATTATTAGCTGTAGTATTATTAGTAGCGAGCTTGAAGCGGCGTGCTCGAGAGTCGAGCAATACGGTTATACGGGTATTTGACTGTGCAGGTTGTTGTTTTGAAATGTTTGGTACCTGCGCGCCGGAAACCGGAACCGGAAATTTTCGAAGTAAATAACCGGCGTATCCTGATTGATCATAATGATAAAATATATAAAAATGGTCAAATTTACGGCTTTTAAATATTCTCAAATTCTTCTCAGTATTTATTGTGACTATATTTCGAATAACGCATCAGCATTCTTCGTGTAAAACACTTGTCTTCATTCCGGGACTTCCCCGTTCGATGACGTCATCACCAAATTTAGCACTTGAATTCCCTTGGTTTAACAAAAAAGATTTTTTTTGTTTTTGAAATCATCATTTCACGTTGTTGTTTTTTTCTATGTGATAAAAATAGATAGTATGCCAAAATATTTAATTATCTCAAGAAAAAAAGTAAATGAACTTGTGGGCGGAGTCTATCGAGGCTATGTATGTCAGGCTGTGACGTCATTCTGTCGTCTGTCTGTCACAACCAAACTTGTTGTGTCATTCTCAACTCTTTCAGGTAAAAGAAATTAGATCAATTTGATCTGATAACAACATTTCACTTGTCTGATTCGACACTCATGCCAGAAACTGTCACTTACTAAATTTGAGAGAAGAGACACTGTTCTCTTTTTGGTACAAGATGTACCACCAGATGGCAACTGTTTCTGTCACTGTCCAATTCATGCATTACATTTAAATTTAAAGATGGTAAATCACATTTGAGTAACATTCTAACATGACCAAACTTTGTTATCTCATCAAAAATTATACATCAGTAGTTATATTCTAGGTATCTATTCTCTTCTATTGAAAAAATTACAAACATTTAGCTTAATTTAATTTGTATGCCTCACAAAATGGCATGATACAAACAAATATTGCTTCCTTTGGCAATATCTGATAGTGAGGGAGATAGTGCCCTTATGCAGTTATTGACATCTGAGCTTACCTTTCTGGTTAAGAAAATTCTAAATTAATTATTTGATAAGTACTACACATAGTGCAATGTATATAGATACTATAAAATATGATTGATTCAAGCAATCAAAAGATGTGATCAAATGTGATTAACCATATTTAAAACATAAATGCAAATAAGAAATAAATAATTTTGAGGTGGGTGACGTGACAGTCGCTACCTTAAATACGGTGGCTGACGTGACAATCGCTACCTTAAGTACGTTGGCTGACGTGACAGTCGCTAACCAGAATGACTTTTAAACAGTAGTTAGGAATATACAAAATAATATAACCATAGTATTTTGTTACTTACAAAAATATATACTTACAAGTGTAAAATTGTCAATGTGTTATATCAATGGTATTAAATAACATGTTGTTGTTGTTTTGTTTGTTTTTTTGTTGGGTTTTGTTTTGGGGGGGGTGACATAATTGTCGCTGACCTACCTTGCATTAATTCCTAAAATATGGTAATTTGAAATAACTTTGACTTTAAATGCTCAAAAAGGAAAATAAAACAAATATGTTTGTGAAATCTAAGTTCAGTATGCAACATTGAGAAATCATTACTGATGCCAGTGACGATGATGTGCACCTGAAAATTATAATTGACAAGGTAGCAACAGTTGGCTGTTTTAAATTTTAACATTGTATGTTCTAGCTGATTGTTAAGTGTTTTCAGGAGGTAATGCCAAGGACATACATACTAGATTAATATCTATGTCCTTGGTATATACCAATCTTTGTTTGATTTTTTTATAGTTTCATGCATTACAGAAGCTTTCACCTATATTTCTTCTATTCAGGTATACATAATTAGAGAAGTTTAGGGCACTGTATGGTTAAGATAATTACTTATAAAAAAATATTGAAGTTATTTAGTTACAATGACTGTTCTGCTGCTATTATCCGCAGTTGGTATTCGAACCATATATATTTCTACCAGATTTGAGCAAAATAATGTGATTTTATGTAAACTACCCAGGCGGCAAATTATCATCATTTTACAAGCAGAAGCTTTTGTGGGCTTTTCGAACATAACCTCATGTGAGCTTTTGACCTGACAATAATATTATACTGTCCTAAATCGTAACAAATTTTCAATTAAATGTAATTCTTTTAAAAAAATTCTAAGCAAGGTAATCATCTACCTGAAGTATCACTTGTCGCGAAACCATAATACATTCCATGCCAACACAAGAACAGCAATAATATCATCATTGTTTACAACAAACAAAGTGCCAAGGGACTCACTAATCGAGGAGGATTGTATCGTACATTACAATGACAATTCTCTTAAGCAATCCTTATTAAATATCTCAATGAAACGCAGCGAAATACTATTGGAAGGTTTGTGTACGCCTAAATCAACCAATAGAATGTATCTAGGATTAACAGCTCAATGTATAATCCATATGGATATCTCACAATTTTGAACGCGGAAGGATTTACCATGAAGCAGCAGAATTATAATACCATCAGGTATCTGTACTTAATTGTCAAGATAAATGCTTACGTGTTTATTGATACGCGGACATAGTTATCATCTGGGTAATGTTTGTAAAAGATAATAATAATAATAATTAACGTTTCTACGTGATGTGAACTGATTTTGCTAAATTAGTTCTGACGGAATGCGGAAAAGGCTTTAATATTAAACTTACACTAATCCATGCCGAGACCGCGTGCCAATATTGTGACAGGGATATTTGTAAATTTATATCAAATTACTCATGGCATTAATTTTTGTTCTGACAAGGTCTGCTTTGTATCATGTCTCAATTTGTGTAACTTTGTCAGTTTTTATTTTTTCATTTTCAGGAATGTGTTGAATAGATAAATATACATACATTCGTAGTTAAAGTGAAATTATCCATACCTGTCACATAGTGCCAACAACTGTGTGAATGTGTTGTTTGTTATAGTTTTGTATACAATTATTACTCTGAAAATAAATGGTAAACTAGTTAATGATATTTTTAAAAGCAATGATTGTTTTCGCTTTTATTAAGCGTACAATTACTAAATATCATTTTTGGCCTGGGGCGAAGCCCTAAGGCCATAGTAATGATACAAATTTCTGAGACAGTCAGAATTGGCTGTATGCCAAAACAACCACGAATGAATGAATTCCTAAAAGTCCAATTCACCACTTGGCGGTCATTCATGCGCAGTCAAAGAAGAGGGACCTATACAAACAAATAGGTGCCTGCAAAGAAGTGCTCAATAACCCGCATTGTAAATACAGAACATCACTATATAACATGACAGTGTTTTAGTCATAAATATTTGGGTCAAATTTATTAAACTCTAAAACTAAATGGTACGCTAGTTAATGATCTATTTCAATAACAATCATTGTTTTCGCTTTTATTAAGCGTACAATTACTAAATATCAGTTTTACTTATTGCTTTTATTACATGTGGCGTTATTGTCGTATACTTATTAGCCTAAGGAAGCGTGAACCTCGCTACTAAATTTAAAAACTCGACAATTAAATAAGTTTTAATTTATTGGCAGAATTAGCAAATACGGCCAAACCTCGCCTCATACGATTTCGACCCCTAAAGCATTTAGGTTTAAACCGGGCTAAAAAATAGGACAATTTTGAAGGCAATTTTGGAAACTGTCGTGGTGATGAATTATTTTTTATTTTATAGTTGAACTCAAACTTAGAACACAACAGTCACAAGAAAGTGATCATAGTTAAAACATTTTGGCGATATTTACTCAAGTTATGAATCGTTGGTTGGACTTACAATCGTTAGTTAACTTCGATGAACAGAAGTAAAAGACGGGTTGCTTACTAAGCTTAACGTTTGATTTGTTAACTCAACTAGACCATCTTTGTATGGAAAAGGGGGATTCAATAGAAAGCGCTTGATTTTCAGATTAAAAAATAAAACAAGATTCACAGATAGACGTTTTTTTAGTCAAGTGTTTAATTTAAAATCGTGAACGTAGTCACCTATTATAAATTTAATAATAGTGTATATGAGTATGCTCATTCTTGTATAGAATATTTAGATGCAAGCTGTTGAAAAAATTGTATGTATATTAAAATAGAGGTTTGATGCTATTTACATTAAATGTGAATTATTGTTGACTATGCTTCATTATAATGTAATATTAAGAAATAAAATCATTCATACATGTGAGTTTTAAATGACAATGTAGGCCCCTTAAGTAATGAGTATATGTACCTCGACGTCAAACAAATTGCAACACAAGCTTTTTTTTAGTGTTTTGTAATCAGTATATTTGTATGGGTTTCGGAGAAAAACCCGGAAAAATATCTCATCGGAAACTTGATTTATGGCAGATAGTTTACGAGCACATTTTCTTTGATAAATTTCGTAATAAAATCTCTGTATTTTCAATATGTGACCCTCTCTTGACTTTTTTGTTGTACAAGTGTAGTAATTTTGGTGTCAATATGTGTTTAATAAATGTATGAATAATTTTTAAAATGAACACAGTTTGTTTTATTCTTTTTTGTCATTTATTATTACCTATTTACGCTTTGATCTGCATTATAGCATTACCCAATCCACGCGTAAATCGATGTAAAAGATATGCTTAGAGCTATCATTACAAAATATATAATTTTTACATGTGAAGTAATTACAAAAATAATATACAACAATAACTTACAACAATAATCTAATTCATGAAGTAACGACGTTTTCAAAGTCGGTGTAGTCTTCGTTACTTCATATACATATGAGCTTTTATTATAAATTCTTACACAAAAATGATTAAATACAGATACGGATTTCATTAGCTAATCATAAAATTCAAATTTAAAAGTAGTGTAAACGCTAATAGAAATTTGACAATGAGTTGTATGGAAAATGTTTATATGTAATTCACGTTACCAATTGTGTATGTTACCAAATTTACGAATTTCATTAATTTATCATAAAATTCAAATAAACAAGTAGTGTAAACGTTAATAGAATCTTAAACACGAGTTGTAAGGAAAATGTTTAAATATAATTTACGTTTCCATTTTTGTACATTACCAAATTTACAAATTTCAAAACCAAACACTGTAAACAAAATAATGTTGCAACATTTTACTGCTGTGCTGTTTTGTACTGTTTGGGCAATCGGTCACTTGCCTTAAATAAAGGACCAACTAATTGTTTATAATAAGAATTCAATACTGCTCCAGCAGCTGGAGTTTCACTTCTTTATATTGATACTGCAGTCCTAACGCAAACTGCATGTATAGTTTAGTTTGTTTTTTCAGTGCCATCACTAGTAATTTTGCTAGAAGTCCGATTTGCTAAAATTAGTGCTTCATCTTTGCGCTTAAAACTAACACTTGTTACTTTGGCCTTCCATTGTTTTATCACTTTGGCACCAATATCTTTTGCTATGTCAACAGTTACTAAATCATTTCCAGTCACACCCGTTTCGATACTTATCAAGTTTTTTTACTCTGTAAATGGGTATCGTTGCATCAGACAAACCAGAAAACATTGACGGTCTTTATAGTCCCTTTCAATTCTAGCTTTTGAAGTTTGCTTGTGTCGGTTACTAGATTCCGTCTCCGTTGCTACACATGTGAACTCTTGCATAGCATTATTTACTTCGGCCATGGCAGGAGCAGACAATAACCACTGGGCTCTTTTTGATTTTGTCATACCCCTCCCCCTGGTTGAACCCCCAGCTCATACTTTCAAACTTCTCATCAAGACCTGCTCAATAATCAAATCTGTGGACAGACCTCCCCAATATCGAGCAGTCCTGTGTACAACGTGCAAACCTGAGCAGAATGCTTGATATACATCTGGTTTCCTAATCGGAAGGTCTAGCATTTCCTGGATATAAACATTTGCAGATTTCAAGTAGTTATTATGACCTGCCGCTGTTAAATATGGAAGCATCGTTTGCAGTGATTTTAGACGAAGATTCCAATTTCCTGTACGTTCCGCTATAATAAATGATTTCAAATTGTCAATAATATCCATTTAAGTGAAAATTCAGAGCCTAGCTGTTCTAAAGTTAGACAAATATGTTTTCAGATTATCCAATCTTGCAATCATAGCTTTCACTGTGATGTCCGTTAATGAGTCTGGTACACACTTTTAAACTTTTAGTTCATTAATCATTTCATTAGCCTTAGCCAATTCTGACTGAAAGGTTCAATTTCATACGTATTCACAGAAGTGTGTTCAGTACTGACAAGCTTTTCTTACAGAAGTGTATTCAGCGCATCATCTATCAAGAAGTGACCCTAACTGCGCGATTCACAGCTTTTTCATCCAACATATGTCCAACTGTATTTTCCGCATAGACAATTGACAGAAGATCCTTCAGGCCTGAATATTGCATTAAACGCCCTATACACCCCAAAAAACTCATCTCCGAGTGATATCTACCTAGTCTCGACACAATGGATTTAATTTCACTTGCCTCCGATCCATTCTTGATAATATTGAAAGCTTTCCAATATATGGGGTTGGTCTAATGTTAGTACTACTAAAGTACCATGATTTCGTGATTGTTTGGCTACAAAGTGTAAAGTTGAAAAAAATGCAAGACAGGTCACTTGAGCTCATGTCAATCATTGGCATAAATAAGACTGTGGACTGACCGTGGTGATTTCCTTGTTGTATCATTTGCATTGTATCAGACCAGCCTGCCAACTCTATTTGCAATGGTCTTTCCACTTTCAAGATAAATTCAAGCTCCTCTAATTGCTGATCACCAGAGACTTCACTCAGATGTTTAAATTTCAATTCTTCCATGAAATAGTTTGATTGTTTGTAAACTTTAATATTAATTTTTGCTGTTTGAATGACTTCATCATGTGAGACATTGATGCGTGGTATCACTTGTGCACTCTGTAGGTTTGGTGTTACTGTAGCTATGATACCTATTCCGTAAAATGTATGCAGACCATCAATTGTACAAATGTTATGATCCACATTGTCGGCTACAAACTGAACAAATTCATTACTCATAGCTTCTATCTTAACACCATGCGTCACTGCTGCACTTTTTTCATATGCACCTACTTCCTGATAAGACACACTGAAACCTGAACGAAAAAGAGATCATATAGTTATATTGTTTGTGTGTCACGTCTAACAGATGGTCAAAACCAAATAAAATACCTTTAAATCAGCAAGTCTCCAAACTAAAAAATGATTAATGTAATATTTAATTACTTGTACTCGATCATGATACAAATAGGTAAGTGCAGTTGATTGTGCACCGTTTTATATTATAACTAAATCATGAATATTACAAATCTTGATTTGTTTAATCAATTGTAAAATCAGTTATAAAATACAGCTAAAATGGCTATATTGTTCTACATACATTTAGTAAAACATTACCTAAAATTAAGTCGTGCTGAAATAATTCTCAAATTAATCTGCTACTTTTTTCCAATATGAAAAGAGATAAACTTTGATTTTCAATTTACCAAGGTTGTTTAAACAGTCATCCATCATCTTTGATCCAGACATATGATGTACCATCACCCCCTAACCTTAGCTGTAGCGGACAGATTAAATTCCTTGGTGTTGCTGTTTGCAATATGGATTGTCCAATCGATGCCAATTTCTTTTTGCCCTGTTTATTCTCAATTACCTTTTGAAGAAATAACTGCAGACTCTCAGGTAAATAAGCTATATTTGAAATTAAGGATGTTATTTCTTGGGCTTGGGGATAAGTATTTTTGCCTTTGCCCATGGCTTTTATATCGTTTAGGATGAATCTAGCAGCTGTAGATATGATTGCGGCCTTTTCAGTCTTACATTCGTGTTTCTTTTATAAAAAAGTGAAGGATGGCATGCACTTCACTTTTAAATGTAAAAACATCGTGTTTGCCATTGATTTCAGCAATAACAATATTGTCTCCAAAGTACTCCAATATTTTTCTCTTCATATAAATAGAGCTGTACAAGTAATTTCCACATTTTTCATTCATATATATTCACCAGTTCGACAACACTTAATTGTTCATTTTCATGGCTTTCTAAGTATTTCATTGTACCCCCACAAACGAAGTTTAAGGGGGTATATAGGAGTGAGCTTGTCTGTCTGTCGGTCTGTCGGTCTGTCGGTCGGTCCGTATTAAGTGTCCGCTCTCTAATTCTAGTGTTTTTCCCAGGCCAGGCGAAAAGCCACGCCGCCCTCCCGGATCGCCACGCTGCCCTTTTTAAAGGCAAATTTCGCCACGCGCCCTTTTTTTCAAAGGCAAATTTCGCCACGAAATTTGCCTTACGATCTAACTTGGTCCGCAAAATCAGCTTCCTTGATTGTCTGTGACGCTCCGACTGTGCTTGATTTACTCGAGAGGCGTCAACGTCTAATCGACTATATTTAATTGAGCAGATTTAATCTATAACAGTGCTCGATTAGGTCTTACTGGCTGCCCCAAAGCTGTGAATTAGTCATGCGTGAATAACCCCGTGTCAGTATCAATCGATAATGACGGAGGCTATGTTATACCAAGCGCACTTTTCGCTCGGCAATGTGTACTCCTCCACGATATAATCATTACTTCGGAGACATTTGATGAAAAACTCGATGTTATTCTTGTGGCAATTGTGCTTTGCATGCATTATTCAGTTATATCAAATCATATTTTTTTACGCATAATTACTTTTAAATTCACAAACAAATTTATTCTTTATCGATTTCGTCTTTAAGATAATTAGATCTAATTATTGAAATAATTACCGAGACGTATACCAATTTAACAAAATACTAATCGCGTATACGATTTAACGTTGCTATGCGCACCTGTCGCTTACATCATTTGACATTTTATCAACATGGCGGACTTTACAGAATTAAATTGTGACTCGGCAAAAATGGCAAATAACGTCGTAAACGATCGAACTAACGATGGAGATTATACATTAAGAAGGAATAAATGAAATGTCTGTGATAATCAACGATGCATAAAAATGTTTTAGATAGCAACAACATAATTTATTTATTTGTAATCTACTTGGTGGATGTATGTCACGGAAACGAGTGTTTGCATATTGTTAGAGATCAATTTACTCGCAATGTATTTTTAAACATCTGTCGAGATTATTGTTAGAAAATGGGATAAGACAAACATGGTTTCATTTATATGTTAGTGGATCTGTGTATAATCAGATTCATATGCATATATTGCTTTATTATGTTTGTCGTGCTGTACAGTTTATTGAAACAGCATGGAACTTAAATGTTCATTGCAAGGTAAATATATTAATATAAATCATAGTAAGTTAAATACATCTATTACCATTAAATGTGCTTGTTTATATGTTATTTTTTCCACAACTGCTTCGTGGAGCAAATAACATGGAACGTTTTTGCCCTTTTTTGCCTAAACTGCGCGCTAAAATGCCCTTTTTGAAAGTAATGCGCCATGCCCCTTTGCCCTCCTGGGAAAAACACTAAATTCAAGTAGTTTTCATCTGATCTTCCCCAAACTTGGTCAGAAGTTGTATCTACATAATGTCTAGGCCAAGTTCGAACATGGGCCTTGCCGGATAAAAAACTAGGTCACGGGGTCACTTAGTGCGTTTTAAACATTCAGCATGTAGTCCGCTCTCTAATTCAAGTAGTTTTCATCCGATCTTCACCAAACTTGGTCAGATGTTGTATCTAGATGATCGTAAGTCCAAGTTGAAACATGGGCCTTGCCGGGTCAAAAACTAGGTCACGGGATCACTTAGTGCGTTTTAAACATTCAGCATGTCGTCCGCTCTCTAATTCAAGTAGTTTTCATCCGATCTTCACCAGACTTGGTCAAAAATTGTATCTAGATGATCTTAAGGCCAAGTGCGAACATGGGCCTTGCCGGGTCAAAAACTAGGGCACGGGGTCACTTAGTGCGTTTTTAGCATTCAGCATGGTGTCCTCTCTATTATTTAAGTAGTTTTCATCCGATCTTCACCAAACTTGGTCAGAAGTTTTGTCTAGATGATCTAAAGGCCAAGTTCAAACATGGGATATGCCAGTTCAAAAACTAGGTCACAGGGTCACTTAGTACGTTGTACACATTGAGCATGGAGTCCGTTCTCTATTTCAAGTAAATTAAATCCGATCTTCACCACACATGGTCAGAAGTTGTAACTAAATGGTGTGTAGGTCAAGTTCGAACATGGGCCATGCCGCGTCAAAAACTAGGTCACGGGGTCACTTAGTGTGTTTTTTACTTCACCACGTTGTCCACTCTCTAATTCAAGTAGTTTTTATCCAATCTTCACCGAAATTGGTCAGAAGTTGTATCTTGATAATGTCTAGGGCAAGTTTGAATATGGGCCATGCCGGGTCAAAAACTAAGTCACGGGGTATCTTAGTGCGTTTTAAACCTCACCATGTTGTCTGCTCTCTAATTCAAGTAGTTTTCATCAAATCCTCACCAAACTTGGTCACAAATTTTATCTAAATGATCTCTAGGACAAGTTTGAACATGGGCGATTCCGGACCTTAAACTAGGTCACGGGGTCACTTAGTGCGTTTTTTAACATTCAGCATGGTGTCCGCTCTCTAATTCAAGTTGTTTACATCTTCACCAAACTTGGTCAGAAGTTTTATGAAGATGATCTTAAGGCCAAGTTAGAACATGGGCCTTTCTGGGTCAAAAACTAGATCAAGGGGTCACTATTCTTTCTGTATTTTTCAGGAATGTTCTGAAGTGTTCTAAAGTTACTGTTACAGCTTTGGTGATAGCGTGCTTCTTCAGCTAGAAGATCATTAATGAATTCGATTCTATCATGAATATCACTTGCCCAATCACCATTTCTTTTTTCACAGAGCCTTAATTGATGCTTGACAGTCGAATAATTCTACTCTGTGTACAATATCACATTCTTCATCAAGTTTATTTTCATTCTGATTTTCTATTTTTGTTCCACATAATACGCAAATATGTTCGTAAATAAATCTACTTCCAACTATCTTTCTTGTTTTAGGGCTTCTTACTGTTTCGTCGTTGTCATTTTCTTGTTTCCTCTTCATGATGTAATCATAACAGTACTCTTTTCTACAATCTTCGTGCAATTGTTGTTTAGGTTTAACATCTAGTCAATCATCTAAATTAGAAGGTTAATAGTGAAATATACTATTAAATGGACGGGTTTTGTGAAATTGTTGTATTGCGTAAGACACAATTTTACATAAGATGGTTTCTATTGGGTAGAAAGTGCGAAAAATGAAATATAGTTTTTATGTACTGATTCTTCCAGGGGTTTTCACCATTTACACATCAATTTTTTATTACTATACAATAATCTTAAATAATTAAAAACTATAAAAACCTACCTAAATGGGATCGTAAACGTATCGGGACATTGAATGACGAAATCGGATGTGCGAGAACTAAGGCGATGTACCTGATTTAGCCGATATCAAGTCATCAAAGCACTTGCTTTAATTCGGACGAAATGTTTTACCGATTTTGTGGCTTAACTATAGAGGCTATTTAACGGAAAATTTCTTGGAAATTCATATCTTTTCACTTACTTTATAAAGGAAGCAATACAATGCCACCATACAAACTATTACAATCAACACATTTGTCATTTAGGCGCCAAATTTTAAAATGTAATGATTGTTTGTAAGGTAAAGGTCAGATTTTTTTCCGGAATTGGTATATTGAAAATCTGCTCCTTTTGAATCGCGATGAGCCTAAAGTGTGTTTTATATGTACAAAATGCAACTCACAGCAGTGTAGTCATCCTTCATGCATCGATTTTCTAGAAGCTACTATATATGCTATTCGATTTAACGAATTTTATGTAAACAACCTTCTTTTCGTTAAATGCAATGTTTGTCACAAGTAGATTGTGTTCACATCTTACATTAATAGTCGTCTTCCCACATGCATACTTGAAGAATGAATAGTCATATGTTATTGTGAATGGTGTGTGATTTAAAATATTGATATATAATTCGTTTACTTTTACTTGAACACAAGATATTAGACTAATGCGTGTTTTATTTAAATGTCACTTATCGTATCGCTTCGTCTTGTATATGGAACTTTATTTCAAAAGTTTAATATCAACAAGTAAATGTTGTGTTGTTTCTTTTTCAACGGAGGATTTTCAAAAGTATTCATAGACAAAATAAATAATACACGTATGGTATTTTCATGCAAGCGAGAAAATATTTGTCTAGAGCTATATCGTTAACGATTCGTAAAATAAATTTAGACCATACACAAATAGCTATAATTAACATCTATTTACAACTAAAAAGATAAACCAAATCAACGTAATGGCATAATTGCAGACAAAACAAATTATAGCTTATGTTAATATAATGTCTTACCCTGGTCACAATTTGTTCCCTGCCAGCCTGATTGACACGTGCACGTGTACGCGTTCAGATGGTCGCTGCACTTGGCGCCATTCTTACAGGGACCCGACTGGCATTCGTCGATGTCTGGAAAATATACAAGTATTTTCACTACGATCCAGTCTGGTATCTCATTTTATTTCGAATGTTTATGTGGTTAAGATAATGTACCTGGAAGATCATTTTAATAATGTCTGGCAAAGGTGCATTGACCCCATACTTATTTTCTGTTTCTGTAAGTGGGCCTTACAACTATAAGAAGCCTGAGAAAACGCTCAAGACTCAGTTATATTAGTTCGGTCAAATACTTTTTTTATTTGCGACAGGAAAAATAAACCTAGTGAAATTAAGTATTTTAATTGTATTTTACAAGAAGTGAATGTATTATATAATACATAATGTTTGTTGAATATCCAAAAATATGTTTACACATATTTTTAAGCAACTCAGCTTCAACGAGTCACATCGTATGACAATTTTGCTCACCATGATAATCTAAATTATTTTTGGAATCTTTTTGACGTCATGTTATGGTTCAACTAAACAAAATAAAAAACGTGTTTTGTCGTAGCTACTTTTATGTTATTTAATGCATTTTAGTGTTTACCCAAAACCATACAATAAAAATTATAATGATTAAACTTCGATGAATAATAGTTTAGTTATTTTACTTCTGGAAATAGAAACCGTATATGTGCATGGGAGGCAAAAAACGATGTAAGTTTGTAATTACCATTCGTGCGATAAAAGTACAGAGAATAAACAAATATGAAACTATATTATGACCATATTGTTGGCCAAAGGAAGCATGATGTTAGCTCAAATAAAGTCCTACCCTGTTCACAGTTTGTTTCCTGCCAGCCCGGTGCGCAAGTGCACGAGTACCCGTTCAGAAGGTTGTTGCACGTGGCGTTGTTTTTACAAGGGGAAGGTGCACATTCGTTTATATCTAAGAGATAAACAAAAATGAATTCTTAATTACCTCAAAATTTAGCTTGAGAAGGTAATATTCTTTACACATCATATAATATAGGTCCGTTAAAGATGCATGAGCTTCGTACTTTATTTTGTAAGAAAGCTCTTGAATTATAAGCAGCCTTAGAACATGCTAAGTTGTTTAATTATATGTTTTCGGTAAAATATAGAATTGTATTCGCAATTAAATTAAGCACTAATTTACTCGTGGTCGTTACTAACTTTGAAAACAATAACTGCGTGTTGATTTTTTAAAAGCATGTTTACAAATTATTGTTAAAGAAACAAGTGTACTTTAGCTAAAAAAACGCCCACCTTTGCCATATTGTCCGTCATTCTTTAATAAAACATGTTGGAATATTTTTGACGACATTATTATTGTTTAATATAAATAAAATATGCTTAATGTGTTAAATACTCTCCCATATATTTTTTTTAATTCAGTCATTTTCCTAAAGCGTATAATAAAAAGACAAGTGATTGGTTTTAGTGATTGATTAATGATCGAATATTTATTTCAGTCGTTGTTTTAGAAAAAAAAGTATTAGAGGCGTAGAAAAGTGTTTGTTGTTGTGCTTTATTTCCACTTATGAAATGCTATACCATAAAAGATCTAAAGCATAAGCAAATTTATAATTCTATACAAGCTACAGTGTGTAACGAATGTTAAAAAAACTATAATGACAATATTTTGTGATCAACAAATATTCGTTGAAACAATTTCATACCCTCTTCACAGTTTGTGCCCTGCCAGCCCGTTACGCATGTGCACGAATACGCGTTTAGAAGATTTCTACACGTGGCGCCGTTCTTACAAGGGTCAGGTTCGCACTCGTTGATATCTGAAAGACATTGTAAACCGAGAACACCGAGCGGTCAGGCTATGTAGTTATTGTGCATTAAAAATGTGTTTTAAATATGACATAATTTTGAATATGGGACCCATGGGATTGGTTTGTGGTTTGGCAGATAAGCATAGCATCGACCACAGGTTTTTTTCTGTTTGTGACGTTTGATCTTCGTCGTTGGTGTAAACTAATCAAATTAATTAAATATTGGGCTGTTTTTGCTGTTTTTCGGCCACAGCTCGTTCCCTGCCAGCCCGGTGCGCAAGTGCACGACTATGCGTTCAGAAGTTTGTTACTCTTGGCGCCGTTCTTACAAGAGGCAAGGAAGCACAAGTTGATATCTATAACTTAAACACTATCCCATTCCAATGTTTCAAAAATATGTATAAACATACGTATTAACATAATGTACTTTTCATGTAACGTAGTTAAGGTCCGGCGAATATGCATTAGCACCATACTTTATCTTGTAAGTTTGGCCTTAAATTATAAGAATCATCAGAACACGCTTTAGTGTTCAATTATATGCTATTTCAGTAAAAATATAGAATACAAATTGCGATAAAAAATCAAAGTGAAAATAAAATATTATTTTATTTTCGTAAACAAATGTAATTCCGTTACAACCATGCACATATTATGACACCACTTAATAAACATTCCAAGCTAAAACATGTTGAAATCATTATTACGTATTATGTTAAGTAAAAGAACTAAATAAAGAAATACATAACGTGTTATTAGTAAACTATCATCGCGTAATTTTATTAGCTCGGCTGTTTTCAGAGAAAACTCGAGGTATTGTCATAGCCAGCTCGTCGTCCGCCGTCCCAAGTCCGCCGTCCACCGTCTGCCGTCCGCCGTCGTCGTGCTTAAACCTTAAAATTTGCCCTAAAATCAAAGTGCTTCCACCGACAACTTTTACACTTCATATGCAGATGCACCTTGATGAGTTCTTCATTCCACACCCATTTTGGGGTCACTAGGTCAAAGGTCAAGGTCACAAGCTTTCTGACAAATTCTGACAAGCTTTGATTTATTCAAAACTGCACCTGCAGCCGAGCGTGGCGCCGTTATGCTGTGCTCTTGTTAAACTCTGTCATAGCCTTAAATAATTCAATAAATAGACAAAAAAAATGATCATCAGTGACTGAATATTTATATCACTTTGGGTCATAGCAAACATAATTTAAATGAGAGGCGTAGAAAAGTGTTCGGTGATGTGCTTTTTTATAAATATAAATTTTATAATTATGAAAAATAATAATTTCATCAAAGATCTACACCGAAAGAACAACTTTTCTCTATTAGTACAGCTTATTACAAATGTGAAACTATCAGAAGTGACAATATTGTGGACAAAACAAATCATAGTATTAACGAAAATAATATCATACCCTGGTCACAGATCGATCCCTGCCAGCCCGGTACGCATGCGCAGGAATACGCGTTCAGAAGATTGTAACACGTTGCCCCGTTCTTACAAGAGGCAGGTACGCACTCGTTGATATCTGAAACACGTTTCCTTTTTAGAACTTCGAATGTTTTTGATGTTTAGTTTCTATATATAACATTATGTGGAATTGTTTCCACGACCTTTACTTTGCAGGCAATCATTAATTAGTTTTGTAGAAACTGCATTTCAGCCTTTGCTGTGAACATTTTATATTGAATAATATATTCTTTGGCTGTTTCGGCTATACCCTGGTCACAGTTCGTTCCCTGCCAGCCCGGTGCGCATGTACACGAGTATGCGTTCAACAGGTCGATGCACGTGGCGTCGTTTTTACATGGGACAGGTGCGCACTCGTTGATATCTTAAATATAAACACAATAATCTTTCAATTAATCAAAAGAGGTATAAATGATAATGCACTTATCATGTAGTTAAGTTTTGGCGAATTTGCATTATCAGCAACATACTTTATTTTGTAAGCGGGCCCTTAAATTATAAGCAGCCTTAAACACATTTAAATGCTCAAATATATGTTTTTCGGTGAAATATATCATATGATTTGCCATCAACAATATCGTAGTTAACAATAAAAACAAAAAATATATTTGTTAATGAAAAGAAAAAATATTTCGCTATATATGACACACAACTATTTGTCCCCCCCCCCTCTAAATATTTACCAATCATTTACCGAATGCAATAAGTTACTTTTAAAAAACATGAATACATTTTAAGTATTCAAAAACTATTTAAACATTTTTTATTGGAAAAAAAGAATTCGGTTGCAATCACGCACACATTATGACACCATTCGCTTACCATTCTCAGATAAAAACATTTTTTAATTATAATGACGTTATTACAAGTGTAATAAAATACATAAATAAAGAAAGAATTAATGTCTTATGTGTAAGCTACTTTTTCATTGTCCAAAAGCAAACAATCACAAACTTATTATTGATTTTATGTATAACTAATTATGACATAAAATTCTATAAAAGATCTACACCGACATAGATTTTGTACCAAAGCAAAAGATCGAAAATATGTTTTTCTCTTTTTTTGTGTTTTTTACTGTTTGCTTTTGATGTAAACATTTCAAATCAATGAATATTTTATGGGAATATTTTGGCTATACCCTGGTCACAGTTCGTTCCCTGCCAGCCCGGTGAGCAAGTGCACGAGTACGCGTTCAGAAGGTTTTTGCATGGGGCGTTGTTTTTACATGGGGCGGGTGCGCATTCGTTGATATCTAAAAATAAACATAATTGCCTGAAAGGCCTCAAAATAGACGGAGAAGATAATTTACCTGAAAAACCATGTAGATAACGACAGGCGAAGATGCATTAATTGCATTCCTGATTTTATAATGTAAGTTGTCCCTTTAGCAATCTTAGAACACAGTTTAAATTTTAAAAAAAGGCGAAGTATATAATACTATTTGCTAAATAAATATTTATCGTAGTGAAAATAAAATATGCTTTATATCGTAGTAAAAATAGATATCTCTCTATACCAAAACAAAACACAAATTTCCCATCAATATGAAACATTCACGTACAACAGGTAATTACGAACCTTTCAATGTATGCTTAATTTTAAAAAAAAACAGGTAACAGATATTATAAAGCGAATACATCAAATGCAGTAACAACGACGCAAACATTATAACACTTTGCTTCCACAATACTTATCTAATACATTTTTTTTGTAATCACCTGACGTATTTCTTATGGTGTAATAAAACAAAATGAAAAAATAACATGTAATGTGTTAGCTACTCTTGCAGCATTTTTTGTATTCATTTCCATAAAGCATACATATTCACAGATAAATGATTTGCCTATGGTGAATTATGGAATATTTATTTCAGTCGTGGTCATAGAAAACAAGAAATATCTTTAAAAAAGATATACGGCGTAAATAGTTTAATGAATGAGATCAAGGATAGCGAATGTCTTTTTCTGTGCAGTTCTTAGCTGCATCACACGCAGTACGGGATGTTACGGGGAGTTTTCGCGGCTTATTTTACATTATAACATATTGCTGGTCATAAACCTATAGATACAAAACAGAAAACCAAAAGAAGAATGGAAGTGAAATTTAAACATATGAGTCAACCGGCCACACGAGAACAAACCTGTTTTAGTAGTCTGTCGGGCATTGCTATTTGATTCGATTATTAACAGTATCGAGAATCATCGTGCTCATGCTTAAAGTGATATTATGGGCATTTTGCACTGTTGAATTGAGCTGAAAAGAATTAACAGGTCAAAATAGTTAGTTAAAATGTGGTTACTGATCAATTATCTGCAACTCACCTTGCTACCAGTTGTTTATAAAAATATATTTTATATTCGATATTCTTACGTGACCCACCCAGTCCTGTAAGCCGAAATGATCCGTAAAACAATATTGTGTCTTTGTGTCGTATGAACAAATCTGCACTAAAACTAAATTTAGGTTCAACTCGTAAACGCATGATCAGTTGTCAAACGAAAGTACGGTTAATATTCAAATGCATTATTTTTCTCTTTCTGGTATATTGTTTTAGTATGTTGATGCTGCATTAATTACTATAAGTGTATATGAAGTAGAAACATCAAAAATAATCAACGGTTGCGATAGACACCTATAAACTGTTACATGCTCATAATATCACTTTAGTACATTAGGCAATATGGTGGAATAATTATTGTTTAATTTATTAAAAATAATATTTATCATTGTATTGTTGAAAACACATTAAGAATCTATTATTGACATACCATAATTATATTGCTGAATATCTTCTTTTAACATATTTCTGGTCTAAAGAAAATTCCAGGTCACCTAGTTCACGGATAGCGTCTTTATTATATAACGATTATTTTACTGACCGCGAACTCCGGTGATGACCTGTATATAAACTCTGAATGTCCGCGACTTGACCCGAAACCTCGCGGGTTGAAATGCAATTCTTTAAAGTGAGGCCTCGCTTCCACTGCTCTTTATACTTTTACATGTTAACATGTTGACAGGAATATGGAAGTAAGTACTAAATATGAGAACATAGCCTTTTAAGTATAAACGCTTTTGCGCTGGTAATACTCTGAAAATAAAAGGTGTACGCACAAACTGTATTGATGTCTAGAATTGAGTGTAAACCTGTTCTATCTATTAAGCCTTTTCATTAGAGATAAAATTGTTTCATACAGTAAAACAGTATTACAAAGACGCGGATATGTTTCCAATGTTCTGGTGGTATACTCAAATCAGCCAATGGAATAAATGAAGTGTATTCATTCGTACCTAGCCGCGGGAAATTTTATTTGAATTTTATTGGACACTTACAAAGGTCAAGTCAGGGTGAAAAGCTGGCTTATGCAGCTTACGCCGAAAAATCAAAGTACTGACAGTACTGGTGTGATTATGCTTTTGAAGAGGATGGATATAAAAGCATCAATTTAAGTTTATCTACATCACCACAATTGTGTATGTGGGTACGAAAATTTTGGGTACGAAAAAAAATGGGTATGAACATTTTGGGTACAAAAATTATGCCCAAAAAATTGGGTACGAAACAAAATTTAGTAACGAAAAAAAAATTGGGTACGAAAACAAAATTGGGTACGAAAAAGAATTTGGGTACGAAAAAAAATGGGTACAAATAAAACGACTTGAATACGTGAGTTCGCCCGTGAACACATGGTAAGGTTAACTAAATCTCCGCGATATGACCTAATAGGTGCTTAAAACAGAAAACAATATCCAACAAACGAATGAATTATCAAACAAAGTGTGTGCACTGATGTGGCTCTGTAATTTCTGTTTGAAAAGTTTATTAAATTTGCAACATGAGAGAGCACGCATAAGAGCGAGTTTCATAAATGTCGCACGGCTATTATGCGGTTTATATACCATACTCGCTATAACGTTTACAAATGGCAGGTTCGAAATAATTCGTGTTTTTCTTTACACTTGTGCTCGCGTTAGACGTGAATTATTAACGTTTTCATTCGCAATTTAATTACAGAAGTACGGTAAATGTTAAAAACAATACAGAAAATGCATAGTTGTTTCATTGATCTATAAACATATAATGGATTGAATATAACTGATTTAAAATTAACGTTTTCAAAATATTATTTATAGCTGAGCTTCGTTTATTTTTATCAATGATAATCAGCGAGGTATGCCGATTAAAAAAATAATTGCGAGAAAATATCGCGCAGAACAGTACGTCAACTTCTTCCTGGTTTTTCTCTGAAATGACGTCAGCGCCAAATGGGTCAAAATCGCTTGTATAATTATAATTAATAAAAGAAATAGCCGACAACAACTGATTTAGCATTTCCCGGGTACGGTAGAACAATCGAGCTATCTCAATCGGACTGGCTCGTTCTTTTACATAGGTCGCCATTGTGAAGAATTGTTTCATGGTATGATAATTTAGACGAGCCGCTTCGCAGCATCGTCAATCATGAGAGGCGTAGAACGTGTTTTAATGTCATTTTTAGTTTAAACCTATTTATTTTAGCTCGATTGCATCGAAAGCCTAAGGCTTATATAAACGCTCTCGAGTCCGTTTCCTGGGCCTAGAACCAGTACTTGGTGTCTTTGGGGGAGATCTAAAGAACGCTCCCTCGGTGGGGATCGAACCCGTGACCCCCCGGTCGCTAGGCGGACACCATACCCATTACACCACGGCGACCTATGAAATGAAATGTCACTTATTAATAAAAATGTGATCAAATATATCGACCAATAACAAACAACATAAAAAATTCAGTATACAAAACAATTTTTTTACTATTCGAAATAACCATATTTTTTACATAACAGAGAATAATATACGCTCATATAATGTTCTACCCTGTTCACAGTTCGTTCCCTGCCATCCAGGTACGCACGTGCATGAATACGCGTTAAAAAGATTTTAACACGTGGCTCCGTTCGTACACTTGGCAGGTGCGCATTCGTTGATATCTGAAACGTATTCCCAATCTAAAGAAAAACGTTTCTTATACAATCTATACGTTTTAATATGTTTCTAAAAATAACATATTGTGGAATTGGTTACCCGTGACCTTTGTTTTTGTAGTTGAGCAAAGCATCAAAAATAAAACTTGCTTTTAGGTTACTTCTTTTTTTTTCAATGCTAAAAACTTTCCAAACTGTATCTTTGCAAATATGCTTAGGCTGTGTTGGCAATAAACGAGCCACAGTTTGTTCCCTGCCAGCCCGGTTCGTATGTTCAGGAATACGCGTTCACGCGATTGTAACACGTGACCCGTAACCCGTCATAGCAAGGGAAAGGTGCGAATGCGTTGATATCTGAAACACGTTTTCGTTTTAGAACCACGAACGGTCTTTGATGTTTAATTTCTATATACAGTCAAAACCGAGAACAGCGGTCAGTCAATAGAAAATGCCAAAGTGACCATTGTCGACGAGTGACCGCTATTCTCGGATCACCACTTTTCAAATGGATGGTCAGTTGGTAGTATTGCCACATCGGTACCCCAACCAGTCGGTCTCACACAGTGTTAAACAAAGGCTGATTGCCGATGACTAGGCCTAAGAATAATAACATAAATAATATATTTTAAATATAATACAAAATAATGTCTTATAAATTAATTTCATAACTATTTTTAAACAGATTGATGACTTTATCAACGATATAATTATTGTTTTCTCATGCATCTCGTTCATTCAGTAAATCCGAGCGTTCGTAGTACATCCGTTTTTAGGTAAAGATTGTCACGTGTCATTTACGCTACGTCCGAACAAATATATAAGCGGATTCGATGTCATAAACCGAAAGTACGGTATAACTGTATCGTTCTAATTCAAAGAAAAAGATGCCAAAATCATATTAAAGAATATTTTGTTTTTTATCAAATTTACAATTCAATGTATATTTTTCCTGAACAGACGATCACTAATCCTTTTATCGCCTTCTTATACCAACACTCGCCAGCTAAATATTGTTTTTAACAACCTATCAGCGATAAAGATCTATTGACTTTGTAACGCGTTCATGCTTAGTCGCTACGAATGCAGCCGATAATTGCTGTTAAATATATTCTTATTGTCACGTGCGTCTGTTTCGTTTGTGTTCTTAATTTTCGCGACTCGGAACGACTGACGCGTGGCCGTTGTTTTCAGTTCAAACATGACATGAGTGACATTAAGTGGCCGCTGGCCTTTATTGACAATTGACCGTTATTCTCAAGTGTTATATAAAGAGATTTTCCTCGGGGGGAATCCAGACTGACCGTTGTCTGCAATTGACCGCTATTCTCAAGTAACTTTAAGGTAAGTTTTGACCGCATAACATTATTTGGATTTTGTCCATGACCTTTATTATGTGGCTAAGCATAAAATCGAAACAAAATTATTTTTTTATAAACTTGATTTTGGCTCTTGCGGTGAACACATGTCATCAAATAATATCGTTTTAGGCTCTTTTGGTTATACCCTGGTTACAGTCCGTTCCCTGCCAGCCCGGTGCGCATGTACACGAGTACGCGTTCAGAAGGTCGATGTACGTGGTTATGTTTTTACATGGGGCAGGTGCGCACTCGTTGATATCTAAACTATAAACAAAATAACCGTCCAATGCTTCACAGCAGGTATGGAAGATAATATACTTGCCGTTTTATTTAGTTTATGTCTGGCGAATATGCATAAGCCACATACTTTATTTTGTCAGTGGACCCTTAAAATATACTCGGCTTTAGAACACGCTTAAGTGTTCAATTATATGTTTTTCGATTAAATATAGAATACTATTTGCCATAAAAAAAAACAAAGTTATGTTTACAGATTATTTTTTGTTGCAGTGAATAACATTTTGCTTTATATAAATCACAACTATCCCCACCCCCTTTATATACACCATACCTTAACGAATGCAATAAGTTACTATTAAAAAAATGTGGATGCATGATAAGCAATCAAAAACCTATTTGAACATTTTTTATTGGAAAAAAGGAACTCAGTTACAACGACGCTTACATTATGACACCACTTGTTTAAAAAAATAGCACTTACTCCATTCCGCCTATCATCACAAAGATTAGAAATAGGTCGATACCTCAATATTGCTCGAGATAACAGAAAATGTTATTTTTGTAATCTTAAGTCGTAGAAAGTAAATACCATTCCTTATTAACATGCCCAATAAACAAAGATATGACAAAACAAATTTAAAGCCATATTACCAAACATGGCAAACATTAAATTAGTTTGATATGTTAATGAGAACACAAAATAAAAAAGAAATAGTTAATATTTCAAAATATTTATATAATTCATATTGTTTAGGAAGATTAGGAAACAGATTCATTCATTTAAGATACTATTTTTCTCAGAATTTGATGTAAAACAGATTATTCCTTATCTCACTGTTGACAACTGTCATTATCGATGTTAAAGAAACATATGATATGAATCAGCTAAATCTTTGTTAACTTATACCATTACCAATTTTCATAATTATTATCATCCGTGTCATAACACATGTGTATTTTGCATTAAGCTTAAAAGCAGTTGTAATGCTGAATAGCTTATAAATGCTGTTGTTGTTGTTTTTGTTGTTACTTACCGTTCTCAGATAAAAACGGTGTTTTATCATGATGACGTTATTAATATAGTGTGATACAATAAAGTAAATATATAATGTCTTATTGGTAGGATACTCTGCCATTTCCCTAAAGCCATCAATAGAAAAAATGATTAATCTACAGTAAATAATTAATTATTAATTTCAATTGGGGTAATGGCAAACTAATACATCCATGAGAGGCGTAGAACAGTATTTGTTGTTGTTTTTGTATAAGCAATTGTGGAATAAAATTGGATAAAGGATCTTTACCAAAAACAAAAATATTTTCTATAAGAACAAATATTTTTGGGATGTTTTGGCTTTACCAAGTTCACAGTTCGTCCCTTGCTAGCCCGATTCGCATGTGCACGAGTAAGCGTTTAGAAGATTGTTGCACGTGGCTCCGTTCTTACAAGGGGCAGGTGAGCACCCGTTGATATTTAAACGTTTTGTCTTATAAAAGCCACGAACGGTCTTTGATGATTAGTTAGAATTCAATTGATGGTGCCTTCAAAAATGTTTGAAAATATTACATAATGTGAAATATTCTGCCCAAGTAGGTGGTTTTCTACATGAGCAAAACATCGAAAAGGAAGTGTTCTTTTTTACTGTTCGCTATTGCTGTAACTATTTTAAATCAATGCAAATTCCCTGCAAATATTTTGGCTATACCCTGGTCACAGTTTGTTCCCTGCCAGCCCGGTGCGCAAGTGCACGAGTACGCGTTCAGAAGGTTGTTGCACGTGGCGTTGTTTCTACATGGGACGATAGCGCATTCGTTGATATCTAAAAGATACACACAATAACCTTAAAGGCCTCAAAATAGGCGGAGAAGAGAATTTACCGAAATACCATGTTGTTTAAGACCGGCGAAGATACATGAATTGCTTTCCTGAGTTTAGATTGTAATTAAGCCCTTTAGCAGCCTTACAACACAGTATTTTCTTTTTGCGGGGGGGGGTGTATTATGGAATATCATTTGCGACACAGATATTGATCGTAATAAAAATAAAATAATATACTTTTTGTCGTAGTGAAAATAGATCTCTCTCTATACCAAACAAAACAGGCTTTTTCCCATCAATATAAAACATTGATGTTCTTCAGGCCATGACGAATCGCGAACAATTTTAATGTATGCTGTATTTTTAAATCAAAGTACTGGCAGTACTGGTGTGACGATGCTTTTGAAGAGGATGGATCTAAAACATCAATTTAAGTTTATCTATATCACCACAATTGTGTATGTTGATACAAACATTTGGGTACGATAATAAATTTGGGTACGAAAATTTTGGGTACGAAAAAAAATTGCGTACGAAACATTTTTGGTACGAAAAAAAGTTTAGGGGTACGGGGAAGTAGTACCCGTGGGTAACTTGACCCATTGAGCGAAACTGGGAGGCGGGTCACATTCTTGTTCATTAAGTATGGCAATACATTCATGATGATTCTCGAAAGTAGGTATGAGCACATAGCCGGCCCATGTAAGCTCAATCGTATGAGCACTTGACTATCCGAGTTTGCCCACGAACATATGGATAGGTTAACTAATAGCGAAATGACCTTATACATGTATATGCTGAAATCTAACAATCGAACGAAATATCAAACATGGTATGTACACTTAGGTGGTTGTGTAATTTCTGTTAGAATATCGTATTCAATATGTAAATTTTAAATGATTGTGCCCGCACTTGAGTTTGTTGCCTTGTTTGAGTCTATACGCGCCTAGGCTGCACCCAGTGTGTGTATTTGTGTTTTTCCAAGGTAATGAGTTACCTCCGCGCTGAGGCTGCATAATGTTGGGACCCGGAGTGTGTCCAGCACTCCTACCTATTAAGATTAGATTGACGACAGTTGGGACGAATTTTGAATGATAGCTGCAATTTCCAGCTATTTGTTTTGTACTGAAATACTTTTTTAATTTTTTATATGGTCAAATGCTGCGGGGGGGGGGGGGATGAGATTTTCCGGAAAAAAAACAACTGTCAGGAATGGTGACCACAAAACATACAAAATATAACATTGCGCCGGGAGCGGGAATCGAACCGGTGTCGTAAAGGTGAAAAAGCGAACGTCCTTACCACTGCGCTAGCGGGACGGACAATTACGCAAAAACATGTTGTTTTATCTATATATATATCATAGCAGTGCAGCGTTTACAATTTGCAGGTTCGAAATCGTTTGCATACTTTAGTTTTGTGATCACGTAAAAAGTTAATTTTACATGTTTTTATTCGCAATTTATTTACTAAATCGAGAACAAATATAAAACAAAATAGAGAAAATATATAGTTGTTTCATTGGTCCATAAAAATAAAATGGATGTAAAATTACTAATTTGAAATTAACGTTCTGATACACTTATTGAATCTGTTTCCCCAGGATATGCTGTTCTATTAATATTTACCTTTATCAACACGAACGACAACTCTGCTAGGAGAATGTTATCAATGAAAATCAACGAGCAATCTCCTACGCAGTGGCGAATGCCAAGGGAAGTAACTGAAAAATCGAGTTATCTCAATCGGACTGGCTCGGTCTTTTACATAGGTCGCCATTGTGAAGAATTTTTTTACTGGTTATCAAACCTTGGACGCTGCTGTTCCAGCATCGTCAAAAAGCTGTCAACATTTCTTTTAAAGCAAATCCAGGAAATGCAGTAACAACGACGCACACATTATGACACTTCGCTTCCACAAAACTCATGAAAACATTTTTGGAATCACCATGACGTCATTGTTATGGTGAGATAAAACAAAATGAAAAAACAATTACATGTTATGTTATCTACTCTCGCGGAACTTTTTCATTTATATCAGTAAAGCATACATATACACAGATAAATGATTTTTTCAATGGTGAATGATAGAATAGTTATTTCAGTCGAGGTCATAGAAAAAAATCATGAGAGGCGTAGAACGTTTTTCGTTGTCGTTTTTTATTACCACTCATTAAATAAAATTTGATCAAATGTATACACCATACCTTGTTCACAGTTTGTTCCCCGCCATCCCGGTACGCACGTGCAGGAATACGCGTTGAGGAGATTGTTACACGAGGCTCCGTTCTTACAAGGGACAGTTGCGCATTCGTTGACATCTGAAACACATTGTCAATCTAAAGCAACGGAAAGACTTAAAGTGTAAGCTCTCATAAATCTAAACGTTTAACAAGGTTTCTTAATATAACATTATGTGGACTAGGTGACCCATGAACTTTTTTTAACACGTAGTTAAACATAGCTTCGAGCATAAAACTGTCTTTTTGTTTACGTCTGGTTTTCGAAATGATACAAACTGTTAAAATATTTGCAAATATGCTGAGGCTGTGTTGGCTATACCCTGGTCACAGTTCGTTCCCTGCCAGCCCGGTTCGCATGTACACGAGTACGCGTTCAGAAGGTCGTTGCACGTTGCGCCGTTTTTACACGGGACAGGTACGCATTCGTTGATGTCTTAAAGATAACAAAATTACATAAAAGTCCTCAAATCTATGTGGAGAAAATAACGTACCTGACACATCATGTAATTAAGTAAAGGCGCAGATTCATTAGCCATATTCTTGATTTTCTCTTGTAAGTGGACACCTTAACAATACGCATCCTCATATTCCGCAAATGTGTTCAATTATATGTTCTACGGTTAAATATAGAGTATTATTTGCAATAATGAAATTATCATAGTGAAAATTAAAAAAATATATTTTAATTGTAGGACAAACATATATGTGAATAAATAAAACAAAACGCAGTCTCTTCCGATCAATATAAAACATTTATTACCAGTCGCATAGACTTACTGTGTAACTATGTAAATAGATATTACAACTATTAGATACAAACTTACTTTTATGTTAAAATGAAAGTCAGTTACCACGACGCACACATTATAAAAGCACTTGCCTACTCTTTCATCAAATAAGGTAGGATCAATATGACGTCAACATGATATTGTAATAAAATAAAGGAAAAAACGTGTTATGTGTTGGTTACGCTTGCGTAATTTTATTTGATTCCGTTATTGACCTTTCCTATACCATAAAAACAAATGATTTGTCTTCGTTGAATGACGGAATATTTATTTCTTAGAGAGGCATAGAACATTTTCGGAGTTGTTTTTTAATAACCACTCTTTAAATAAAATTATATCAAAGATCTACACTAAAAGCAAAAACTATCCTCATTTTAAACAGTATATTGCACATGTTAAACCAACCGTTATGACCATATTGTTCACAAACCAAAGCAAAGTTAATGCCTACATTATATCATACCTTGGTCACAGTTCGTTCCCTGCCAGCCCGGTGCGCATGTACACAAGTACGTGTTCAGAAGGTTGTTGCACGTTGCGCTGTTTTTACACGGAGCAGGTGAGCATTCGTTGATATCTAAAATATAAACAAACATGTACTTCCAGTGGTTCAAAACAAGGTATAGAAGAGAATGTTCTTGTCATATCATGTACTTATGCGCCGGCGAATATGCATAAGCTTCATTCATTATTTGTAAGTGGGTCCTTACATTATAAGCAGCCTAAAAACACAATAAAGTGTTAAATTATATGTTGTTGTTTATAGGTATAGAATGTAAATCGCGATAGTTAAATTGACCAGAGATAAAATAGAAGACTATGTGTGTTATTGCAGTAAACATAGATATCTCTCACTGCTTTACTAAACACACTATGTACCGTCAATATTACACCTTCATTTCCTAGTGGCATTTACGTACTTGTACAAACGTATATTTATGTTTAATATTCAAAACTCTTTTGAAAACAATGTAATTCAGCTACAAAGACGCCCATATAATAATAAGACAACATTTCGACGCATTTAACAACCATACTTATCAAAAAACATTTTTGAATTAGGTTGATTTATTTTGGTTTGGTTTGATAGAACTTAATAAAAAAATAACGTTCTTTAAATTATAGTTACTCTCGCGTAATTTTATTCAATTCAGACATTGTGGTTAACCATACAAAAACAAATGATTGTGTGTTAGATGAATGATATATTTATCTCGTGGTTATAGAAACAAACGTGTATGAGAGGCGTAGACCAGTGTTTGTTGTTGTTGTCTTTATTACCACTCGTAAACTAAAATTCCATGAAATAATATACACCATAAGCAATTATGTCCTTTATTCTAAGTATAGTGTATTACAAATGGAAACTATATCTTATGACACGATTGTGGAATAAGCAAATATTCGTTCAAATAATGTCCTACCCTGTTCACAGTTCGTTCCCTGCCAGCCAGGTGCGCATGTGCAGGAATACGCGTTCAGAAGATTGCTACACGTGGCGCCGTTCTTACAAGGGACAGGTGCGCACTCGTTGATATCTTAAACAGATTGTATACTTTAAGCTACGAAGAGTCTTTAATTTTTAGTTCTCATTCTACTGATACTTTTTAATATGTCCATTGTTATAACATAATGTCCAATATGGGGCCCATGACGTTTTTTGTAGCTTAGGTTAGCGTCGAAAATAATGTGTGCTCTTCGGTAACGCTTGCTTTGAACCCTTGCTATATATTTTTTTTAAATCAATGCAAGTATTTTATGAATATTTGGGAAAAACTAGGTTCAAAGTTATTTCCACGCCGGCCCGGTTCGCAAGTGTGTGTATAAACGTTCAGAAGATCATTGCACGCGGCGTTGTTTTGTTTTTTGTTTCATAAAATAACCTGTAATGTCTCAGCAAAAGTATTACATAGTGTGGTTACAGTATACTCTTCGGTGATATTCGTTTCAACATCGGGCTGAACGCGCCAATTTATTTTTAACTACAAAGTAAAAAGATAAATAACGTATTGCGAATTTTATATGTTACCAACGCATGATGGTGTGGAACCCAACCATGTGCCATCAGAGCACGTAAGCGTTTGAGACCCTCTGAAAATCTGGTACCCGGCATAACAGTAGTAGGTTGCCGCGCTGCCGTGGTCAGTGCCCGAGTAGCTGGGGCTACCACTACTGATACTCGGGGGAGCAGAACAAGGCCTGTCTGAAATTTGAAAGACGCGTTTCATTTATTTATTTCAGATATATAAAAACAGAAATATAAAAACCGTTTTCCTTTCTTTACACGTGTTCTTACATAACGTCTTGTTTTGAACACATACGAGCTTTGTTTAACTTCCTATAGGCGCAGTGCACATTGTATTGGTCATAAGCTGTTGTCATCTTGCTTTTGACCTTGTATAATACAGTGGTAAATAGTTTTATTTGTATATGCTACTAAAAGACATCTGAAAACAATATAATCCATACTCACTCGGTAGAGGAATGACGAACGCCCCTGTACTGCCAAAGCCATAGCTGAATCGGATGCCGTTAATGCTGTAGTATGGGCCGCACCACTGCATTATCTGAGAGTCGCCTACAATGGAGCCCTTGCCCACCTGAAAGAAAAAAATCGCAATATTGTTATGAATGTGGCGTCTGCCTAGCACCGGGGGTTGGGTGGGGGTCGGCTTCGATCCCCAATCCTCAGTATCTTCTCTAAGACATAGTTCACTATTTTTTGCCAAGTACCTATAGAAACCCAAGCTTTCGATCTAAGCGAGCTAAAATACAAAGTTTTACAGATAATCAAAATGACGGGGAGACAACGTCACTGTTTACTGAAGTTTTTCTTGCTTTTCTTCAGATTTTAGACCGCATTCATGCGAAATCACGTTTGGTTTAATATTTAATACAAGAATTGTTCTGAGGTATCGACTGGCAGATATCTTATCGGTTTGTACTGGAAACACAATGACTTACCCGTACACAACCGCCGTTCCAAGATATCCAAAACCATTGAAAGGAGTAGGCGGTGAGTATATAGCCCTGCAAACATATTACCAGCATTCGGCTTCTAGGTTTGTAAATTATTAAATTAAAACAATATACACCTTTTTGATATCGTTACCATTCGCATACCACGGACAAACTTTGAAACTAACGCATTTAAGAGGTATCTGCGATCGTAACGACCGAAAAAAACACCATTGTCTTACAAAGCATATGCACATTGATTGAGAACAATACAAACGCAATAAATATTAGCGTGTGTGTTTTGACGAATATAGGCCAATGAATTTCCTTAAAATACACTACTTTGATGATACAAGTGGCAATAATATATGCAACTCAGCGAAAACTTGGAATTTATTAGGAAGTACTTGAGTCGACATTTGCTTCGTCTTTTGGTGCTGTATAACAGAATAAAACTGCCACGTCAAAACATTCAATTCACAGACTTGTGACACCGTGTGACAACTGTTTTTATTACTTGCGAAGCGACACTTATTTGACACAATGCCATCAAGTGTATACGTTGGTCGAGTTTCCTTGTGTGCAGGTAAAACACTATTAAATTGCTCGTTACAGGTTGGCAGTATTTCAAACGAGTGTTGCAGCTTCCCAATTCACAGTTAACATTTTGATAATATTCTAAGCAAACTACGAAAATCTACTACCGTTCATAATTGTTACCGTGTTTTTTGTTGCCAAAGAAACATACGCAAAGTTCACCATAAACAAGGGAATATAAAGAAACAAAAGTTTATTTCAAGTGTGTCTTTTTGAAATTTTTATCGCTGTATTGTACAGTACAAATGTATGCTATATCGACGTGTGAGCAAGTCAAAATGACCGAATGGTTGAGGCGTGAACCTGTTGATAAGAAGATTAGTTGTGTTCTATGCAAAGGGGTTAGGGTTCGTTTGAAATAAAACAGCTAAGGACATACCAAGTATTCGGCCAAATTGTTCCCTTGCATTTGGTTTCTGATGACAGATTTACTATTCACATATCCACCAATTACAATCTCTACCACGTTGTTATCGAAGTTGTTATTGACGTGCAGAAGGAGAACATGGGCGTCGTTGTTGCCTGAAACACAAGTCACCCAGAGACAGGGGGGTGATGTTACAATAGTTTTACTAATACAGTAAAGCTCGCCAATGTGTTTAATAATCAAGAATAAACTAGTCAATTGAACTGTGACATTTGAGTACATACTGTTTTTTAATACATACCTCTGGTCTGAAAGACCAGACTGGTCATAGTGTTAACTCTCAGCCCATCGAAGAACGGATTGAACTGCGTATAATCATAATTGTTTGACAGGTAGTACGTCAGACTCCTAGCTGTGGAAGAAATACAATAGTCAAGTGATTAAAGTAATGCTTAAAGTCACGTCTGTGCGTAAAAATCAATATTTTCAATTAATCAAAATATAAAAACAAAATCTTATATAACGTAGATGTTAAAAGAAAATGGAAAAGGGAATTGTCCTGAAAATGGTATGCAGAAATGTATTAAATAAGTGAAAACACAGATTTTTGTAAACAAAATAGTAGAATGGGCAATAACTAATTAAATTTCGAGCGTTTTGGTGAAATTAAATGACTTCTAACGCGTTTGATGCAAATCCATTAGAAAAAATACTAGAAATTCACTTTAACCACGCAATACATATAGAGGTGACGTGACTTCTTTCATGAAATCATTTTACTGGAAGAAAGAAAAGCATATGTTTACAACGAATTAGTTGAGCATCCGGATAAAAACTGTATATAATGGTAGGTCTTTTTCGAAGCCATATTATAAATGCAATTCCGATTTATGTTAACATTCTAATCAGCAGCATTAGCAGTCTGAACTTCGAAATTCGTTCATGAATTTCATATAACTGTGTTCTCTAAACCTGTTCATTAACGAATTGTTGAATGGCAGTATATGTTAACGACCATTTTAGGTTAACCCTAGTTATTTAAGCATCGACATCATTAAGATTATTAAAACGCTGTCGAGTACATTTCCTGGGTAGAACAAGTACTTGGTGTCTTTTATGTTGATATAAAGAACCCTCCCACATTGGGGATCGAACCGGTGACCTTCTGCTCGGTAGGTGGACACACTATCCACTACTCATCGAGGACGGAATTATATGTGATTAAACTTGTAAATTTTATTTTTTAAATGCGTTTTTAACTGTCAGCAATATCGGTAAATAATTTGCATTTACATGTTGCGCGTGAAACATGTTTCGTGTTTGCTCGTTTAGATTTAAACTTACACATGTAAAATATACATATGCTACTGTTGATTTCAATGTATACCTGTTGCGAGACCACTGTAAAGTCCATACCAACACAAGAAAAAGAAGAATCTCATTCCTGTTTGCAACGCAAATGGATCACGGTTTCGATATCCTGCAAATAGAGTAGAATAGTCGCGAAAATAGCAAAAGAAAATTGTCTTTAAAAATATGATATTAACCTGTAAACGGCATATGTGCACGCGTTGAAATGCTATTGGTCGGTTGTGATCGTATCAACCCATCACTATAATTTAACTGGGATTAACAGCTCTATGTATCAGTCGTAATCAGTGAATATATTTTAAGCAAAAGCAAGCAATGATTATACCATAAGGTATTTACACCAAAAGGTCGCGATAATTGCCTTAGCATGTATTGATAAGTGGACATCTGTCTTAATATATGTACAATTGAACAAAGTCAAACTTTCATTCACGAACAGTATCAACCGGTATTAGAAACGAATTTCAATAATCCTTATATTGAACGCATTTACGTGATGGTTTCACCATTTGGGCTACGTCTGTTCTTACTGAAAGCGGAAACATTTCTTATAATTGTATTATCGCTAAGACCTAGTTAAGCGACGTGAGAATATTGCGATATGGATATTTTAAAATGTTAAATTAATAATTGCATCGATAATCTTTTCTGTCATCTTCAGGTTTCGTTTATTAAGCGTTCAACAGCGCCGCAAGCTGATAAGTATGCAAGCTTACATTTAATGTCATGATAACATATACGCGTACGCTTTCAAATATTACATGTATATTATTGGTGAAAAACGATGACATAAACCTATAATGATACTCAGTGCCAAAATATATGTATGAATGTGTTTTTTTTAGTGCCTGAATATTATATTACCAAACTGGTTATGAGCTATTTTAACTTAATTTAGTCTTAAACATTCGATCAATTGTATTTAATCTTTAGTTAAATAACGAAATTATGAGCTAGTTGGTTGTACATGTGAATAACAAGAATTGTACACATTATACATTACAAAAATAAAAATCTTTATTAGTAACTGCGTGTATTATAAAAGACAAGAATCTCGTTCGACTACCAGTCTGATGCAGTGTGAACCTCGCCAGAAATCTCATTATTTACCATTAACAAATAAAACTCGACATAATTCTAAAAGCAAGATCTTGCTGTAAAATAAAAATAAAAAAATGTAATTTAAGTTTTTACAAAATACAAAGGATAACTAATACGTAATAGAATATGATATATACTATGTTAATCAAAGACATATATAATAGAATAATTAACGTACTTTTTTGCGCACAACCTTAAAATACAAGAATATGACGATGGTGATTACAGACAGACAGACATTTTATTCAAGACTTGTACATAGTGCATCGTCTAAACACATACATTTGCAAAGAAAATGTCAACATGCTAAGACATTCTCATTTCCGAAAAAAAAAATATAATAAAAAAATCAACTGGTTTAAAAAAGACGTTAAGTAAACATAAATGACGATGCCATTTCTGTAGTGGAGATGATCTAGAAATGAATATATAAAAAGTTATATATATTGTATAATCGTTTGTAGAAAGGTAATAAGTAAAAACATTAGTTAAGCCTCAAAATCATAAACACATTATGCGGTCTGCTCATTTTGCTGCAACTTTTTCTTTCATGGTTTTATTTGGGTAGAGTTTCAACTTATTTCATCTGCTACTCAACCTCTTGCTTTGCCGTATTGATTTACTAACGAAAAACAAAAATGGGCTTTTCCTTATATATAAGTTTGTTATATAAGTCCACGAGCCTGTGAAGAAGCTCCAAAATGCTTATTTAGTCCAAGCGCGGGCAATTTGTTCTATTTATTTAACGTTTAGAAATGTTTTTTCATCACAACCATCAATCCATGAGCTCCACACATCATATCTCTTTTACTCTTATTTGTAGTGTACTTCTTCGATCCGTGGCAGAGACATAATCCACTCTTTTAAATTTGGCAATTATTCACTCAAACTAATCCGACTGTCTTTGGTTATGATGCTTTACATTACTTTTTACTAAAATAAAATATGTTGTGCCCGAGGATATGCGTGTAACGTCTTTTAAACGACACAATAACATGTTTTTATAAACATCTGTGAACAGCTTTCAAGTTTTTATCTGCGCACATTCGGTTGTATGGGCGACAGTTATGGCTTTGTTGAGCCAAAATAAGTTTATTAAGGAATCATTTGTCAATGAAACACGAGACAAAGACCAACATACATTGAGAATGAAAAAACAATCAAAAACAAACCACACAAACCCAAAACACTATATTTGTGATGTTTAAGAACCTGTTTTTACGTACATTACTTCGCATTTTAGCTCATGAAGTTAACGTATATTTATTACTGAAATGGAGTATTATGTATCGTTGTAGCAGGATACCTTGTTCCCGAAATATCACGCGGAAACTGATAATTCAAATTAAAACTCCATTGGATATAATGACATACATATTACGTTCTACAAACACTGTAAATAAAAACAATTACAATTCATCAACTACTTACGTCAACCACTTAGATAAAACTAATACACGCACGAAAAAAAATCATGACGATAAACAAGACACAAATAAAAAAAGCAATAATTTGATATTTCAGATGGAAAATCAATCGAAGTTTGCGTTCTGATTTGCATTTTAAGGTTAAAGTAGACAATGAATGTATCTTGCAAGAAGCAAAATGATTTGTATGTCTATCGTTAATTCTATAAGTACATGTATTTGGCTGTCGTATACATATCCGCAAACAATTGAGTAGTCCATAACCGACTGTCTGAGAACTACGTCACTTTAAAGGCGTTTGGATTAAACGAATTTATTAATAATGCAAATACACCTATATACAATTCAGTTATTTTTGCACAACGTAACATAACTAAATATCAGGAGGTAATTAAGAACCAAATTGATGAGTGTTTGAGCAAAAACAAAGCAGATTCATGTCGTATATACGACCGCGAAGTTACCGTGTCAAAATCGAATCAACCATGTCAGCTCCACGCCAGCTACAGTGTTCTGTACCACAAGGAAGCTGTCTCGGGTCCTGGCTATATTTAACATACGCAGGAACGCTCTTCGATGTCATTCCGCCGCATATTTCTGTGTATGGATTCGCTGATGATCACACTGCAAATATACGCTTTACTCCAACACCATCAATGGAACGCAAAGCAATACAAGACCTTCAAGATTGCGCAATAACCATTAACAACTGGCTGATGGAAATAAGCTCATAATGAATAACTCAAAAACGGAATTTATAATGTTTGTTAGTCAGAAACAACTTGACAAGTGTGTGACTGAGTCTGTCGTCATTATTAATGATGCAATTCCAAAACAAACGTTTATATGCTATCTCGGTGCCTTTCTAGATGAAACACTTAATTTTAAGGAGCATATAACGCGTAAATGTAGAACAGCCATGCTTAATTATTTTAAAATCAAAAGCATTCGAAAATATTTAACAAGTGAAGCCACAGAGATTCTTGTCTTATCATTAGTTGTTTCACATCTAGATTACTGAAACGTCTTATTGTATGGAGCCGCCCAGTGTGATCTTAATAAAATGCAGATAATTCAAAATATGTGTGCAAAGCTAGTACTAAATCGGAAAAAATACGATAGTTCCAGGCAAGCATTGTTCGATCTCCATTGGCTACCGGTAAAAACCCGAATAGAGTTCAAACTATTGACCTTTATGTACAATTATTCCCGCGGAAACGCGCCGGCTTATCTAACGGAACTATTTACGCTCCAATTTCCGAAGCGAAATCTGAGATCTGCCGACAAAAACGTGATGAGCTACAAAGTCCCTGTAAACAAAAGACGAACATTCAGCGATAGGGCTTTCCGGACGGCTGGCCCAAGAATATGGAACACTATTACATTAGCGATCAGGCAGTCAGAGACATTAGATTTGTTCAAAAGAAACCTGAAGACATTTTATTTTAGGAAGTTTGACACACTGTCTTAAATTGTATAAACTTTTTAATGTGCGTATTTAATGTGTGTTTTAACCCCCACAATCAGTGCACTCAATCATTAATTCATTATTTATTTATCTACTTATTTATTTTTTACTTAATTTAAGTAGTGTTTTCTTTTATTTATTTAGTTTGGTTATTTTAAAGTGTTTATCAGATTTTACTTACTGCCTATATTTATATGGTGTCAGCTTGTTACCTCGTAACTTTTATGAATTTTATGTTATATTAACATGTACAACGCCATTGAATATGCACGCATATATATAGGCATTTAATAAATAAATCAGTTTCAGTTTTTTTCAGTTTCAGTTTATATAGTTGTATGTAAATGTTAACTTTTAATGATATTGTTATACTATTCAGATATTTAATAGATAGCATTATGTATGTACATGTCGTATTTAACAGCTAATTTCAGAATAGTAGATTATGGTGGAATTGCTAGGTATATATTTTGAATGGGACTTATATTTCGCAGTTGCTTATCTTATTCTGACAGCGACAGGAACTGTTTTTTATCACGACAAGTGATATTTCCGATAGACAGAAACAACGATATTTACATTTCTGTTTTTTAGAATTGTAAGTTTTAAGTTATACGATTATAGGCTTTAAAGACGCATTGCTGCCTTATTTTTTACCAATAGTTATATGTACAGCGTTCTTTTACAATTGTATGAACACCTATATGTAACCATAATGTACAAAAACAAAATATTAGTGTGACAAAGTGTACACAAAAAGGAAGGTCAACATTTCACAGGGTCACTTTGTCAAATTTAGAAAACTAGAATTTGTCATGATTAAAATAAATAGATATATCCTTGCATGTTTGTAACCGAGAGCTAACATTATTTACTTTATGAAAAGAAAGAGATCCATCTAAGCGCATTACTGCACTGTTTACAATATGCAATTAAATCAGATTCACTTGCATTTTACCTCATAAACCATGAAAATAAAGGGCAATAACTCCCGATACCAATATTTAATCCCAAGTTTCAATCGTCATGCTCTACAACAGATATGCTTGACATAGCGCGAATGTATCATGAAATTCGCATGGTGACATGCACATGTGGAATGAATGAAAAATTGCGCAGCAACTACTTAAAATAAACAAAGCTACAAAGGGTAATATATCCTTACAAACAATTTAACAGTGAAATGATTATGATATACGCTGCAGCACGTTTAGCCATAAGTAGGAGTAGCGCACGCACGAACATGAGACGTTAAAAAACGTTAAATTTCGTCCATAAAGGTACATTTAAAAGTTCTTCCACACACTAAGCATATGTACACAAACAACCTGAGTGGCTGATGGCCGTGTCCATTCGGACTAATTTTCAATAATATGTTTCTTGTTTTCTGTTTAGCTTTATAGGTGCTATCAATTCATGATAGAATTTCAATTTCAAATACTACATTATTGCAGAGAAATCAGTGCAGCCTAAAAACTTAAGTAGTTATGTTTCGATAGTACTACACGCACAGCTGAACTCGATATACACTATCTGTTTGTTATGTGTTCGACGAGTTATGCACACACAAAATGAGTTTCAGTTGGTATCATGCAGTGAAACGTAGATTTTTAAATGCATAATTAAATGTACAGAAAAACATTCAGCGAAGTTTATTCCGAACTGATTTAGTAAGTTTGACAAGTAGTATTGGACGAAGAACTGTTGGTTTATTGCTTTTCAGCGTTCCGTCGGTCGCTTGGTCAGTAAATCGGTCCCATTTTGAGGTAAAAGGCTTAATTATCTGAGTAACGGTGGCAAACACAATGAAGTTTAACAGGAACAATCGTATTTTAGTACCGTATTCACATACAAAACATCACTTTCGGAGCAGTGAAATTGTTATAAAATACAATCTGAACTCAAAACATGTATAACCTTATTATTGGAGATGTACGGCACTGCAAAGAGTAAATGAGTCCAATTATACAATCGTCTGTGAAATGGTGTTAATATATTTTTTAAACAAAGTTGCTCATATCAGCATAAATGTACAAGCCGTATTGGTGTCGGTTCGATGGTGTCGTACGGTGCTGAATATTCATCATGTGAAATATATTCATTAGTTGGTCGATAAGAAATACGTTTTTACAAACATCTCTTGATTTATTATCATAATTGATCAGTGTACCATGATTAAAGCCGATCAAATGTTGATAAAAAATTGTTCGATCAAAGGGTATAGTATTTATTAATTTGGTTTCATGCAGATCTAAAAAAGGGTGTATTTGATTACTAAACATTACAAGTGTCTTACTATGAACATTGCACATTGGATTTCTAAAATAAATCATACGCAATAATAATTTAGCAGATAATGTTTGTAGAACTGTTTTAATTTACAAATATTGTAGATTTTTAGATGAAGTTTACGACAGTGGCTTTATAGCTGTTCACAACTCAATCTGGTGCCTCTGTCAACAGACTTTTCGTGTTATGAGAATTTTGATCTATGTAGTAATGCTATGAACTAATTATATATCGTTGTTTTAATGCGTCTTTCGCAATTAAAGTGCTTGTTTGTGAATAAATGATTTCAGAAAACGCAACCTTTCTCTAAGAAATAAAAAATTCAAACAAGGATTTGTCTTTCATAAACTATTAAACATGAGTATAACGTGTTTTAAATAGAATAGTTTTTCTTTCAAAACATGTAAATATGAAACCGTTATAAGTTATCACCATGTTATAGTGCCGTTTAAAACGTGGTTGTTAATGAAATTATGCTAATCTAGCACTGATAAACTTTTATAATCTTATCAAGAAAAAGGATATTACTCGCCTATTCTTAATAAAACTTGTATCATTTGTATCAAGATTTTCTGTCATCGGTCAATAGTTTGATTATTCATGCTGGGTAAACTACTTTCGTACAATGTAAAATACAGCTGCATTAACTGCTTTAATACACATCCTATTGTTATTAATCTCATCAGTACTATGTCTTTTGCTGCAACACTCGGATAAAAAAATGTTCATAAGTTACTGTATGTTAGCTAATACTAAGACATTTATTCGCATTTATTCATTAAACAAAAATAAGCGTGTTTTCCGAAAGGTATACCTAGCTACGATACAGAGAGCAGCGGTTTACAAACTAAACAATATTCATATTCTATTAATTTCGATATTTTTATAGTACTTATGAAGAATATATTTCAATACTTAAACTACGCACACTCATAACGCACAGTTTTCCTAAAACGCGACTCAACTGTATATAATATATGTATGAAGTAACCAATCACCAAAGGCGTTACATTAGTTTAAACATTGTTATGAGTACAATGTATAACACTCATATACAACGTTTGCGAAGTAGATTCAAGTTTTGGCTAAATAGCAACAAACACGGACAACGAAAAGTTTTGTTCAATATACATGTTTTATATTTTCGTGTTTGACTACATAGAGTTTAAATTGAACAGGATATCTGATAACGAGCGCTTATTGAATGCTTTGTCATCCAAACACCCGTTTATTAAACTCAGATTAGGAGGCTTGCACTTGTGTCTGGTACATCTTAGTGCCCTTATTGCCCTTAGTGTTTTGTATTCATTTTTCCTGCGTAAACGCATATAAGTTCAAACAAATCAGCAAACATACATGTATATGCTGAACATGCACAACACAAGAGTGATCATTTGGTCAAGTAAATGACTCGGTCCACTAAGCACTAGCTTGAGGCTGATGCGGTTGCGAGCTTTGATAACAAGACGACTTGTTTTTGAGAACACTCGCAACCTTGGCACGGATGTCAATGGCATGGACAAAAGCTTCAGAACCACGTGCGCAATTGTTGGGAGACGCTGTTTATTTTCATTCTAAATTGGATCAATTTATTTCAAAAATTAGAGATTTCTAGTATATTTATTTCTATTTTTAGAATATTTCTTACAGAAATTCCTTTAAAGGGGCCTTTTCACAGATTTTGACATTTTTTTTAGCTTATTCATTAAATGCTTTATATTGATAAATGTAAACATTGGATCGTAAAAGCTCCAGTGAAAAATCAAGAAAAAAAATAAAAAAGGAAAAGAACATTGCCCGGAGCAGGTTTCGAACCAGTGACCCCTGCCAGAGTCCTGAAGTAAAAACGCTTTAGCCTACTGAGCTATTCCGCCGAGTACACATTCTTGACGTATTTTATACCTTATATAAGCAATATTCGTAGTTTCACAAAATTTAACGACAAAAACAGAACTCTCCAAATTATTCAATCGTTTCGCGTTGCAACGCTTTATAATTTTTAGGTTTTAAAATCGGCAAAAGATGCATATAATGGCTATATTAGAGCATGGTTAATGTTCAGTATTACTGTTTCCTCACAAATATCATAACTAAAACGAAAACTAACGAATCTGAAACAACTTTTTTCAATTTTGTCAATTTACCAAAGCGTGAAAAGATCCCTTTAAGCAAACAGTGCAGATCTTAATGAGGCGCCGCATCATGCGGCGTCTCCGCTGGGTCTACGCTGTTTGCCAAGGCCTTTTTTCTAGACGCTAGGCATAAATGGGTTAATATAAACATTTATTGCATTGTAACTGAAAACTGTTTTATGTGCATGAATTTATGTGCAAACAGAAAAAAACAAAAGAAAAACATTAAGTAAAAAAGTAGGGTCAACAGTATTTTAAGACTATTTTTGTATAAAAAATAATAATGGAAATATTACATTATCAGCATACCGGGTTTCTATTTCAATCAAGCATATTTTCAAGGTTTGTTTGATGCAGTGGAAAGTTCGAAAATACTTAAATATAAACAGAGAAGTCAATTTAAAAAATGGCAATTAATTCATGGGTATCATTTCAAATAATTTATTTCTCAAGCAGTAGCCAAGCAGGATATTTGTTTATATCAGTGAATTAATCCGCAATTGCTATAATGTCACTTAAAGAACTGTAAATATATAGCGGATAAGAAAAGCGAAGATGATGGCAGCATAACTCTGTCTTTGTAGAACAGTCGATCCATTGCAGGAACATGATTGTCCAATCTGCGCCTGTCCTTTACCGGCGCCTGCGGCGTAACTCGTAACTTTTGCAACATCAACCAACGTTACCATGTTGACTTCTGTTTTATTCACAGTTGTCATTGCCGAAGAGGCTTTTGTGGATGGAGGTATACTGCCTTCTTTACCGGCACTGGCGGCGTCAGTCGTGATTTTTGGTACACCAACCATTGTTGTCTTAGTGAAGTTTGTTTTGTTGACGGTTTCCATGGACGACGAAGTTATTGGAGATGGAAAGGTACTGCCTCCAACAGGGGCTTAAAATCATTGAGGTGGATTTGTATATTCAAATCATTTTCCCAAGACAAAGGTAGCGTAAACGGCAAATTAATTACAATATTTTAGCAATTGTTTATCTATTTACAAATGCTGCATAATCGTTAAGCAAGCATATTTTATAAACGTTATTTAACGTTTTGCAGATGTTCTGCTTCTAACAATGCTTAACATAATAAAGACTGATCGGATTATGCAAATCATTACCCTTAAGCATAGAAAGCATTAATGGCAAATTAATGAACATATTTTAGCAATTATTGTCTACATAAAACCAAAACGTTAAACAACATATTTTATCAACGTTATTTAATGTTTGCAGATTAAGCCCTCAATCAACTTTCCTTAAAATGAACTGAAAATTTAAGAATTTCCCCATTGGAATATTTAATTTAAGCAATGGAAGAATTCTAAGACACAAATGCTCAACAAACGTGGCAAATAACCTGGAAAAGTTCTTACATATTTTTAAGGCATAAATGTAAAATTGAAGCCAACGAATAGTCGAAGAGATTGTAAAACAAAATAGCCTTCATGGTGCACTTGTAACGCATACAGTTTTGTGCTTAAAGTTCCCAGGAGCAAAAATAAGGGAAGGAAAACTGTATATGCCCATTTTATCGGTATTATAATAACTTGAAAACTTTTAGAAATGTGATTTCAGTTATTTAATACATGAAAACACATTTTCAAACTAATGCGACAATCCGTTAAGAAGTTTCATGATTAATTCAATATGGCATTTCATTTCGAAATGATACACATGCCTTCCTTTTCATTATTTTTTCTCTATTTTATGCACTAATAGGTTTGTGTCTTACTTAAGCAATTTAACTGTCAGTTATACATATCTTCCAATATAGTACGATTTGATGCGGGGAAAACAAGTCTGAATAGTAAATTATCTTTTACAAACAATTTTTGAAATTTGTTGACTTACTTATCTCACACCAATTTCCAGTAAATCCCCGTTTGCAAGCACAGTAAACGCCTTCCCCTTCTGTACAAAAACCCCCATTCTTGCACGTATCGACATCACACCCATCGACTGTAAATAAACCATGTAAACAGAAAAGTTACAACCATCATATGAACGCTCTCTCGTAGAAATCGGAACTGCTTGTATATGCATTGTTGTTTAAATCGCAGAAAAACATGCACTGATGTCCAACAAATGAGAAAAACATTAACAAATATGTAGTGAGCATATAAATACGATACCAGAAGATGGAAACAAAACTTGCTGACGTGATAATGTTTCTATGATTACTTTTTCATAAATCAAGAAACATGTAAATTATGATTTGTTCTTTGTAAATCCCATTTGTTGCATGACACATCACAATACCAGTGTATCAACCATTTTGTATGCAGTTCAGTCTTTTGCGATGGGACTTAAATGGCGGATTTGAAAATAATCACACTCTTTACAAAATCAATCACAATCGTGACGACAAGCTGTATATCTTTCTTATGATTTCCCATGTGCATATGTTGTCTTGTTGCATGTGTGTTCAGATTGCCTAAACTCATTTACAATCTCCTGACCTATTTGAAAAAATTAACTTACCAGCTCCAGTTTAAGATTTTTTGTTGTTATCGAACAACTAATATATACGATAACATTTACATTAAATTGTATACTTTTAATGGTTATCACGACTTCGCCATGACTATATGACTTATTGATATCGTTAATCAACTATCTGTATTATTTATAGCGATAAATATGGTGTGTTATTTAAGTGCGGTAATTTACTTGGCAAGAATACGCTCACCTGTTTTTTCTTCGCACTGCATGCCATTAAAGCCATTTGCACAATGGCACTCAAATTTTTCCCGCCTGTTTTCAATGCAAGCGCCGCCATTCTGACAAGGGCTGGACGTGCAATTTCCAAAGTCTGAAGATTATTGAAGAATCATTCCTCATAAAAGTGTTGTCTCAATACAAATATCAAATAAATATTTGGAACAACATTTGTGTCATGTTAATCTTTATTAATTTAAATAATAGCTGTATGGCGACTGCTTACATATCTCGCAATGGTCTCCGTAAAAGTCGTCAAAGCAGTGACAAGACGGTGGTTGATCGTAGTCGTTACACGTTCCCCCATTCTTACAATAGTTGGATGAGCAGTTCATATGAGCTTATCAATAAAGTAAGCAACACAATATGAGCTAGAAATATTATAATCTTTTCTTGAAAACAAAAATATAAATACAATCACAGAAACAACTGTAGCAAAAAAATACATATGTTTTAATCATTTGTGTAAGTTCATTTCTGAAAACACGAGACGTGAACAAGTTTGGACGTATGCAAGCAGCAGCTTCGGTAGCGACGCAATAAATAAAATTGTCTTTTTAGGTCAACTTAAAAGTTGATGACAAAATAGTTTTGTCAATAGAATATTGTCAAATTAAAATGACGGTAAAGTGTCCTTTAATGTTGTCAATTGTGTGTGTCCCGAAAACTTTTATAAAACCTATATGGGAAATAATCTTAAATGAGTACATGAAAGTGCCTGCTGCAAAAAAGTACTATAAAGGCAGTGTTTAATTAGCTGTATTTTGAATACGCGGTAAGATAAGAGCGAACCTATATGCCCCTAGAGCTTCGCTTAACCCCGCTTTCAATGTGAGACGTATCAGTATAAGCAATAATGATCAGTTAGGTAAGTGGCGCATATTTAAGGTTTGTCAGTTTGAGACATCCCCTCTCCCACACGTCATTCCCCAATTTCGATAAAAATGTTTAAAAGAAAAAACTTCAAACAAAGCTCCGAAACTTCGCCGTTTAACACAAACGATAAAAAAAACACAACTTAATCGATAATTATTGTTTTTAACACCTTGAAACAATCATTAAAATGGGTTAATGTATAAGTGGTTTCAACGCCTTCGAACGATCATTGCAAGCAGGGTTAAATGCACTGCAAACATTAAGCTCAAAATGGTCTTATTTGTAAAGTTCATGTCAACAAAAAATAGTAACGATTTGCCAATCAAGGGCTGAGTTTGTCAACTATTGGTTGGTTAATAATTCAGTTGTAAAAACTCAAGTTGCATTGAATCGTTTAAAATCTTTAAACAAACAAAACTTTACCGATAGATGTGTGATGCAAATGGTGCTCACACTTTTCAGTATAACTCATTCATTGATACCAAATCAGACATTAAATGAGTTTATCGAGGCAAATAAATATTTAAGTATACTTTTTTCAATATGTTACTATTGTTGAATTAAATGTTTATTTTTTGTTAAATACTGTACCATATTGACAGGTTGTGCCATAGTATCCAGGCTTACAGTTACATCTGAACGATCCAAAGGCATCCGTACAAGAGCCACCATTCTCGCAGGGATTTGACGCACAATTGACAGTGATGGTTTCTGTTGTATATGGTTGTTTGTTTTTTCAAAGACGGTTTCATGATCATTAAAAGAGAAATTAAAATAAAACGTTTATCTCAATATTTTTCTAGACAATTTATGTTTAAGGGTTTATAATTGAAGCGCCTTGCATAATTTAATACAGTTATATTGAAGAAAGTATATACCATCTCAGTGATATATTTGAAAAAAACAAAACAAAATAAAACGTCGGTGACTTGAACAAAATTTAATAAAGGTGCAAAATAAGTTGTACCAGAAAATATAATATGAGTTTTATATACTTATTTATTTTATACAGTTGAAAATTAATTCATATACACTAATAGGACCCACCTACACACCGATTATGTGCAGCTAATATTTAATTCATGACACATATAAACCCAATTTTAAATGCAAGTAATCGTCTCAGTAAACTTTGTTGTTTTGAATTTATTGTTTTGTAAAATACATGCAGTCAATGGTATCAGTAAAAAATATTTAATTTATCAGATTAACATTCTTCGTTTGAAGTCGTGTATTAGAGATTAAGAAATTACACTATTGAAATAAAACTGTGTTTACTCGTTTCAAATCACGTTGCATCATTTCATAGAAAATGATTCGGAGCAAACAGGCAATGTTACTAGTCATTTGAACATTCATTACCGTATACAAACATACGTGTACCATACATTAGACTACAGAGACTGAGTACTTCTGCTTTCATTTAATAATATATTTTATGAATAATTCTTAAAATAATGACAATAATCAATTCATACAATACCATATTGACACAACTCGCCATTGAACCCAGGCCTACAGTTACATCTGAACCAGTTATTTTCATCTCTACAAGAACCGCCATTTTCGCATGGATTTGACGCACAATTAACGATTTCTGTTGTAAAAGACGTTGTTGATTATACAGATACGATATGTAGGTTAAACGTATCTTCAAACATTCTCGAATCTTATTTTAATGTTAAAGTTACTATCTTGTGTTATGTAATATCCTTAAACGATCAACTGCAAGCACGTTTGGAAGATTTCTCGTATGTAATATACTTTTCGATTTTACGAAAGCAAATAATGGAAATGTTTCATGTTTTCATAATCTTGTTTATTTATGAGGCGCCATTTGCATAATTATTATACTTTACTTCGCTATAAAGATATTAGACAATGCAATTTCCAAATGCCAAATATTATGGAACTGATTGAAATCAACATAACTAACCAAGTGTGCATCTGTAGCCGTAGAAAGAGGTGGTACAGTCACAATAAAGGTTTCCGTTTTCGCCTGTATTACAGCTACCACCGTTAGCACAAGGGTTTGGTGTACAACTTATTACCTCTGTCGAAAGAGAAAACACAGTAGCAGATGGCAAAAGATAAATGCAATATTTGTTTTACTTATGCTTACAGAAACAAAGAATATTTATTATAAGTGGGTAAATAGTAATTTTAAACGTTCCTTTTTATGCGATGAGTCATTCGTATTCTCCTATACATATCAGACTATTAAAAGTTCGGTATATTGATTAAGTTTGACAGAACTTTGAAGATAATAGTATACAAACAAAGTTACTATATATGGATCTGAATATTAACCATCAATGACAAAATGAGTTCCAGTTGTTAATGTACATTATAATAGAAAATTGTTTAATCTTCAAATTTTTTTTTAATTTTAGTTGGATTATACTACGAACCAATAAATACTTCCTGAAAACCGCTAATTCAAAGACATACTATTTTGACAAAAATCGCCTTCGTATCCTGAACTACATGTACAGGACAGCCCATGCGCATCTTCGTTGCATGTTGCACCGTTCAGACAATTGTTTTTAGTGCAATTTCTCCCTGAAACAATCAGTATAATTCGGTGCACTATTAAGGGAAAATATTTTTCTCAATTTCATTTGTTAAGTGTTTTCAGAAAATAATATTTTTACGACTGTGTCATGCAATATTTTTTCCCACACTTGAAATCGTTCTCTTTCGAAAAAATGTGACACACGTTAATGCGTAAGATTAAACCTTAAATATGTATTAAGACACTCTCGGGTCCGTTTCATGAAAAGAACAAGGGCTCGGTGTCAACGGGGCAATAAGGTGAACACTCCAAGAGAGGGGATCAACGATAATCGCAAGATGGACCGGCATTATTAAAGATCTGTATTATTTATTATACGAAATCAGGAAAAAAAGTCGCATTTTTTCACCGTTTCATTAAGGTGAACAAATGTTTATCTCGTTTCTACTAATGTTACATTTCAACGAAAAAAACATAAATAGATGAAAATTAAACAATAGAAATATGAATGAAAATGATAGATAGATGAAAAACTTCGCTATGTTTGGTTAATTGTTTTTCTCAGCAGTTCAAAGTTACAAAGATGGACAAATGTATAATGGTTTACACTTAGCAGCTGCTATTTGAATATACAAAATACTTTAATTGTTACGGCGATTTGTATTCAATTGTAAGTAACAAATCATATCTTTATATCTAGCGTATTAAATGAACATATAGTATTTATTTGTATTATTGTTATACGGCATTTATTGTATTATATGAGAGGCGAATAAAATTAGTATCTGACCAATTCAATTTTAAACCATTAAAGCAAAAACAATTTAAAAGGATAAAGCTATGATAACTATTAACCCCAGTGGTGTCATACATTTGTGAATTCGACTTTTCGTCCAAAATTCTTATGCGTTTATTTAAGTTTTAAGTTAATAATAACATAATCATTACCTGAAGAACATGAAATAGCAGTTAGGAAACAGAACAGTCTGAGGAATCCCATTTCGTTGATTTCTCTCCTCATTTCAACACTTTACTTGTCTGCAATAGCAAAAGGTGGCTGGTCTTATTTATCAACAGTGGTATTATCCATTATAAGAAATCAAAAATGTAATTACATAGATAACGCTATGGGCGACCATTTGGTGGATTATTATCTTATACTCTGACAGTTAATTTTGATAAATTACTTTACATACTATGTATAAACATTCAAATATTATTCGAATATGGGTTATGATCAATAGATGTTTACGCATTACAAATGATGATCGAGTTTAGCTATGTTGGTATGTTATCTATTTTATTCTTGTGAACAATTGTCTTTAATCTGGTTTGATTATGTATTTTGTAAAAGGATGCATATTTAACTTCGAGTATATTAAGTGGTCAGAGTTTCATAATTCCTGTATTTAAAATGCCAAAAATTGTGTCTTAAGTTTATTATGTCGGTATTCATTCACTTCGTATTTTTACAAAGCAATTGTTACGATAACAATTGGTGGATCCTCTGTTAATATGTTTCATAAATCATATTGAATAAATTCACTGCATTTAACGTCTATTTCTGAATGATACAAGATTGGCATACTCAATAATTTCCGAATATATGTGTAAATAACCATTACAATAATTATATACGTAAGAAACGTAAATATTAAGGTTTACACATTCAAAATAAATGTAAAAGTACCGTCTCATCAATATTGATTTTAGCTGACCAATGATCATTTTATTTAAAAGCATGCAACATTCTAAACTGTTGAGCGCAAGTGAGTTACAGAGAAGTCTGAGAAAAACGCAATAAAATGTATGCATTTATGCACTTCATTCTGTTTATGCGTTTGAATGTACAATGTATTACTTTTGTATAAAGACACTGTTAAGCGTGTACGTTTCCTGTGTAAGAACTCACAGATTGTGAGACCACTTTGTAAAGAATAACTCAATTCACTGAGATATACGGACCAACGATGTAAATATAACAACAACTACTGTATTATTATGCTATTCCCCCATTAAATAATGTGAAAAACAAATCGCGTGTGTTGCGTATATTGTTTATTGTTTTTTCGTACCAGAAGTGGTTGGTGTTGATAGATATTTAAAACACAGTTATCGACGTATAAATATATCGTGTATATGGGGAAAATACCCATCAAAAGGCATGTGGATGGGCACGTTATAGATTGTAACCAAAATGTTGTTGAAAACGGTGGAAAAAAATCCAACTGAACAAAAATAGTTTTGTTTGATGATAAGACAATGGCAAGCATATTCAATCATGATTTTTTTTATTTTAAATCACTGACAATTACTTTGAATCGTTGCTGTTTAAGAGATAGCCTTCATAGACCAACTTCGCAAAAACTCGCTAGAAAAAAAATGTTTATTTGATCAGTTTGGTTGTCAAACTATGTTAAATAAAGGCATTGTATGCGACAATATGAATCATCAAACTAGAAAAAGTTTTGTTAGCATGTGTTTGACTCATCGACATTGAGATTGCCTCTATGAAGGGCTAAGGCAAAATGATAATGAGAATAACTATAAAAATCTTTAAATATTGGTAAAATTACAAAACCAAATAATACACACAGAAGAAAAGATATCTGCAACATGGCAAAGTATGATAACGATGATGATATAACTTACGGGTGTCCAATGCAATTATGAAATAAAATAAAATATTTTGAAAAAAGGAAATCAGTAAACCTGACGGTTACGAGTTGAAAATTATCATATATCGAATACTGGACATTTTAACTTATCTTTCTATTCAAATAAATAACTCAAATCGGCGTGCTTCAAATAGCATATATACTAGGACGCAAAAAAACTTACTTGTATGAATATTAACAAAATTTAGATTCTCACTTAAGGAATTTAGGTTTGAGCGATAGACAGCGGGTAACTTGAAAATATTTGAAAATAAAAAGATAATGAAAAACCTCTAAATCGTATTCACATTTTCGATTTGAATTATTAAATCAATTTGATGTCACTGACTGACAATACAATTGTTTGGATCGCTTATTTCATCGATTCATTTTGATTGATTAATACTTTATCCCCACAAAAAGTTGGCAGCGACAATAAAAACAATATTTCTTAAATATGTATAGAAGGGGTATTGTACTCTCATACACATTTAGGATGTACACTTGGAAAATTTTCTAACGCAACACTTTCAAATTTCAATATCTCAGATATTAGTAACGATTTTTATTTAAAATTGTAAATGATCTCATTTTACTACATGTTTGGTAACCTCACGATACAATAATTTACGGCGCACCAAAGGGGTCGAAACTTTAACTTCTGCTGCAGTAGAAAAAAATGCCCGAGCAGCATTTTTTTTTGCTGCAGCAGATAAATCCTGCTCGACCAGCATTTATTTTTAGAATAAGCCCTTGAACCCGTCAGCCAATCAAATTTGAGCTTACAAACGGACGACATAAGCTACATCCACGGAAACGAAATATACCTGACAATTTCTTTAGAAAAACTGCAAAAGGGTCATAATCTGTGTTTTAATAAATTATTATTTAATTCTCGTCCATTTTTCGCAGTTGTTCATTAAATAATAATTAAGCTTTAAAATCTATAAATCATGTAGGAACATGCAAATTTGGTTTATCAATTGCTCCAACGTTACATGATTTATGCCTATGTGTAATCTGATTCTGATTGGCTGATGCCATAATCTAAAAATAAATGCTGGTCGAGCAGGATTTTTCTGCTGCAGCAAAAAAAAATGCTGCTCGAGCAGAAAAATGCTGCCCGAGCAGCATCTAGATGCTGCTCGAGCAGCAATTTGCTGCTCGAGCAGCATTTTTTTTCTGCTGCAGCAGAAGTTAAAGTTTCGACCCATTTGGTGCGCCATAATAATTCATCCGTAACGATAAGAAGCTTAAGGACGTTGGAAGGTATGGCGTAATCTTCGTGCGCGAACTAACGGTTAAACGCAATATAATGCTTATTTTATTTCAATCCCATTAATCTAGGTGGTTTCTTACACCACAAAAAAACATAAAATTATTTCAAAACTAATATGACTCGCATGAATATTCATGAGTGCAACCGCGCACTTGGCATGTTGCACGCAAGTCAGTTATTCAGACGTTTTACCATTTCCACGTACAACAACATGGAAAAAAAATATAAGAATCTTTTTAAGTTAGTTTTTTAAATCATTAAATGGAAAGTTCGTGTGCATTTTATTAACGTTTTTAAACTACTGAACTGGATTGTACCTTGCGATTGACAAAGACATTGTCATATTTAAACAACAGAACTAAACTAGTTTGCATACATCGATGGACGTGGTTGGAACGCTGCGTTGACGCGATAAAAAAATTCGGCACGATCGTTTATTGCTTTCGGATTTTTATTAGAACAAAACATTTTCGTTTTCATTACGACTATTGACGTTTTCAAAACAGTTGTGGTAAAAGTTAGGATGCCAGTCCGTTGAGGGGAGGCGTTATTTATTAGCCATGATTGCTGGGACACGCTCCGGATCATCACATAAGCCACTAGCACTGAAGGACCACGTAAACATAGCAGTCTTAATTTCAGGCTAAGACTCAAGAAAATGATTCACAACAAGTTTACACCTTTTATGTTTACATGCAACCATTTATTGAATCAAACAGTGTATTGTACAAAAATAAACATACATAACTTAAAACGTAAAACTAGACCCCACGAAATCGTTTTTCAGCTATTACAATGTATGTCTGACTCAGTGCGTAAAACTGTAGTTGAATTGGAATACTGATTCATGTTACAAAATTAAGTATTTCGTCGTGCGAAAAAAGTCTTATGCCCTATGCGGCACGGGTAACTCCAGACCAGCCTGCACAGTCCTGCAGTCTGGTCAGAGCTACGCTGTCCGCTAATGAGACTTCAAAACTTTCAATATCAACGCAGACTTGTCATTCCGTTCTCGCACATACAATCTCTGCCAACACAATAAAATCCTACCAAATTTGGTTCGATTTTATTTTATTGGTTTGAGTATTATATCATAAAAAGTAGTATTAATAGTAGTATTATTTTCTTTTACATTTTTGAAAATAGTGTATACGTTTTGGTTCATTATTAAAAATTAATTATATAAATTAAAAAAAAGTAAAAATAACAACGGTAAAATTGTTGTAGCTCGTGGCTAGGCTTTCATCACGTGGTTGGTAATGAATGCAGGAATATTATACAGCTTTGCTAGTCCAAGTCAAATCTCTGCACGGAGGTTGCGAAACTTTGCGTGATTTTATAGCGGACAGGGAAGCTCCTGGCAAGACAACGGGTATGACCCGCCTTCACATGGCGCGGCTTAATTGTTTTGTTTTGCCTTTTTTAGCCCATGGTGAATTAATCCAAAACAAAGTCGTTGTCAGAAACGTTTAAAGTATTTGGACCAAAGCACATGCAAAACCATTGAAATCATATAAAAAACTTTATATATTTTATGACGTTATAAAACTGTCATATTAAATTAATATTGTGATTGATAAAGCGCATTCAAATCTAGGTTAGATAATTTTCAAAAACGTGTCAGTTAAACCTATTTAACAGTGATAAAGTTCTTGTCTAGTAAGCTGACCAGCTTTTTACATCTCATAATACATGTATTCGAAATATAAATACTTTAAGCTTCGAAGTTTGTGCTAAACAGGTGTAGAATAAAAAAGTATTCAAATATAAAGAAAGTAATAAGATCTTTATTGTTACTTAAAGCATGATTGCGTAACCAATGTGTGTGTGTTGATGTAAAAACATATGTGACATGAGTCCTTATAACAATAGTATGTTCTTAACATTATAAAAACTTACAACTCGGTAAATAGTAGATTTGTTTCTAGATTTATTCATTTTAAAATGTATCAGAAATCAGTTTTAAAATCAAAATCGCAAAACTTCAACACCGAACAATTTAACCTAATTTAATGAACAGTTTTAAAACAAATGGTAATAAAAAGTGAATTCACAATTATTTGTATTAGGACATCTGTAGGCGATAGGTAAGCTGGTTGACGCCACGAGGTCTTAAAAATAAATTTTATTGTTTGAAAGAAGAAAGCCTAATAATACGTTGACCACGAGTTCAACAATTATTACAGGGATACGATAGACAACATAAAAATGTTTCATTATCGCTGAAACTGTTAAAAAAACATTTAAATATAACAATAATATTCTCTAAAAAATGTAGTCTTGCTGTTTTGAAATAAGGTTTGGAATTTTGTTTTCTAAATAACTTAATTCAAAACAAAAGTTTAATTATAGTGTTTTTTACTTGTTGGTCGCATATTTACCGCATTATAATGTGTGTTATAATAGGCAAACCATACATTAGTAAAATTCAATCTGCCTTCGCACATAGAAGGAATGGGTCAATTAGGTGCTGCGTTTCCTTTGCTTACTTCAGTTAGAGGTCAATTATTTACGTAATAGCAATCACAAGGCTCCGGCTTCAAAGGAATTGCGGAGCGTTCTTACATAATAAAAGTCGTAGTCGCATGGTATTTGCGTTTTGCGTCCTATTTGGTCACGTGGTTCTTTTTCGCGGGTGTTTTGGCATTCATGATATGAGGCTATTAATAGATGCGCCTGTCGATAAACAAATGAAAGTTTACGGGTTATAACAACGCAATAGGTTACGCTCTCGCATACAACTCAATGACGTAGTACAGGTCGTAAATTGAGAGATTCGGGAAAAAGTTGACGCTTATTTATATTCTCAATTTATAAAACGTTGAACATAAGTTCAACAATAACTTCAGCGATACGATAGACAAAAAAAAGTTTCATAATTGCTAAACCCGAATATAACAAACAATTTATAATAATAATACGAATGCAATAGTAGAAGGTTAGTTTATATTCACAGTTCTCAATACATAGACAGTTGGATATGAGTTCATCAATTACTACAGGCATACTATAGGCAACCTCGAAAATGCTTTTAAATCGCTAAAACCGAAAACAACTTAATATAAAAATGTAGTCGGCGTATACGCTGACTTTGAAATAAAGTTAGCAATTTACTTTTCTAAATAATTAAATACAATTAAACAAAAGTTAAACTATTGTGTTGTGTTTTTCACTTGTAAGCTGCATATTCACCGCATGAAATGTGTGTTAGCATTGTCAAACCACACATTAGTGTGAGTAAATAAAAAATATACTACGGGAGAGCACTTCATATGTGTCCTCATATGCCTTGTTATGAGTATCTATCTTCACTATCGAAATATATCGTATGTTTATATTTGATTTAAACGCAGTTTTCTATCGACACATTTAAATCACACGTCAATAGCGCCGTCATGCGAAAATGGGTCTTATGCGTTTCGCAAAGCGTTTGTTAAACCCAACATGTGCTTTTGCGCAGTCAGGCCATAGGCGATGCTGTTCGCTTTAAAATCACTCAATATGTTATGTTTCTCCTTACCAGAAGGAGGGATAGCTGAGTGGGCTATTTATATGATCAGGGCTCGAAATTAACACTCGCACACTCGCAAAATGGGAGTGTAAAATACTGATTGCGAGTTAAGTTTTAAGCCACTAGTATTTTTTTGCGAGTAAAGAAATAGTGGAAAAAAAAACTAGTAATATAAATGCACTCGACGTCATGAACGCTAAACCGTAGGTCAATTTATAGAACGCCTGAATACCTGTATGCGGAAGCGCGCACCTTGTATGTAGACTGGTATGCTTATAGTACAGATACGCGGATAGTATTGGTACAAAAAACGTGAAACAGTCGACTATTCACATTTGTTCATTGAACTTGAACAGACATGGCGTCGAAGCCAAACATAATTAGTTTCTTTTTGCCTACAGACGGGAATAAAATTACGAAAGATAAAGCAAAGTTAACCGTTGATTTGTATTTTGGTGACGTCGCACTCAACACACGATATCATAGCTGATTTTTTTCAATATTTGAAAACCCATTAAAAATATCCCAAACTGACACTTAAACTTTGTTTTCTGAGTGAACACGACACACTTATATTTGAAAATTATACCCTTATGGTCCAAGGAACTGATATCTTTGTATGATTGCAGAAATAAAATGTGTATGTTAAGTACTTTTTATTTTGTTTTAATAGTACTAAATTAATGTCCAAACTTTTTTTATGTTTCTTGCAAAATTGGCGAGACTGTTTTTGATTTTGCGAGTTGGTATTAAAGCTGCTCGCAATGTTTTGCAAGTAGAAAAAAAAGTTAATTTCGAGCCCTGTATGATGGGCGCATATGGAATAAAACCCATTTTCGCATGACGAGGGTCATTACAAATCTCATTGCGAATTGAAAATGCCACATTTAAGAACAATGCTTTTTGATACAAAATTGAATTGAAAATAGCAAACTTGTTAATAATGGCAGCCTATCAACACATTAAGGAATGATTTCCAGACGTGGTGACCAAGTACGGCAAACATTGTGGTATGATAATTAAACTATTTTCTCTTATCGTGACACTATACTATTTCGCTAATGATTGTTTTCTCATCTTGGAGGCGAAAGTGAAATTCTGTGAGATGGATTGTAACGCGTAATTGTAACAGGGCCACAATTTGTGTCGTTTGAGCATACAGAGAGTAGTCCGGAATTCCTTACACTGAACAGTGCTACATCCTTTGAATTGAGCACATACGCAGTGATGTAGCAAAAATTCAGAGGTTGTATCTCGAATCAGCTTATTAAATATTCGAAAATATTCATGCGTGTCTGTTGGCGTTATGTAAAAGTCACTAAGATGAAAACTGAAACAGCTATGCTTAAAAGCGGATTAGTGCTCTATACCTATGTTTATGTTAGCGTTGTTGACACCGTGTGAACTGCTCGGGTAACAAGTAAAGCATAAACAGCAATGTTTATATACTTTTATTCCTCCATATACAAGATACGAAGATTATTGTATATTTTGAATTTGTATATGGTGTCAAAAATCAAAAGTTTTGTACACGGAATTTTCATTATGAAATTTATATTCTTGGTGAGATAGTCATTTGATATTAGAAAAAAAAAATCCTTTAATATGATGGTGACTGCAAATTTTCTTTATATTAAGTTATCATTACCATTTTCATCATACTTTCTACGCTTTCAGAACTTCCAAAAAGCATGTTGTTTTTATTTTGTCTTAGTTATTTCTATGAAATAATAAGGATGATAAAAAGTGCACACAAAACTCGACCCGTGCGCTATGACACACACTTTATAAAGTTGAATGGCGTGTGTTCATTTCAAACTTGCAAAATTGATTTTCAAAAATGAATTGCGTGTTAAATTATGCAATAGCGAACATCTTCAGTGCCTTCAGCGCTTTGATTGTAACATGTACACATTTTTGAATGCTACATTACTTCAGATTGGAAATAAGCACAAAACAGATACTATTTTGAAATATTGGAACATGTATGTCCTGATTTGAAAAAGGCTAGCACAGTGGCACCGTTGCGCTTAAAGGCCCTGGGAGAAAGGTCTGATGTGATACGTATTGCTTACTAGTATACCATAAAGCAAGCATATCGTCGGTTATGCACAGTTATCGCTTTTCAGTAGATTATATAAGTTCTGTGTTTATAATAGACGTTAAAGGGCCCTTTTCACAGAGTTTGGCATGTATTGAAGTTTGTCATTTAATGCTTTATATTAATACATTGGATCTCAAGTAAAAGACAAGAATAAAATTAAAGAAAGAAAAAAAGTAACCCTCAACTGGGCTCGAACCACTGACTCCTGAAGTAAAAGTTAATCGCTTAGACCACTCGGCCATCTGCGGTCATTCGATATGTCATGAATTTTATACTATATATAAGCAATATTCGTAGTATCACAAAATATAACTACAACAACAAAACACTCCAAATTATTCCATCGTTTCGCGTTGCAAAGCTTTAAAATTTTCAGGTTTTTAAATCGTCAAAAGATGCATATAATGGATATTTTAGAGCATGGTAAATGTTCAGTATTACTGTTTCCTCACAAAAATTATAACTACAACGACAATTTGCGAATCTGAAACTTCTTTTTTAATTTTGTCAATTTACTGAAACGTGAAAAGGCCCCTTTATATCAGTTAATTAATGATATGCTATTCGCTTTCATAATACGAAAAGTTCTCAGTCACGTTACAATTTAAATACCGTGCTACCTCAGGGCGCATGATCAACGGGGTTTACAGATGTGCTGGACAGAATGAAAACACACCCTTCAGAAATTTATTTTTGCAAATATTTCAAGTTATTCAAATATGTTTGCAAAACTCTTTAGTGCATAAAAGACAGTTTGTCTTGCAGTTTGTGCCGATATCTTAAGATTTAAGAATTTATTATTGAAAGCGTCTGAAATCGGTGCCAAAATTTCACGTTGCGTGCAGCATAACCGTGTATATAAATTGCTTTAAACAGCGATATTTTGACCAAGAACACAGGCTTATTAAATAAGGTAATTCTGATGATTTTCACATTGCCATAATTAGCATGAGAACTGTATTGTATGCACTAGTTGAAAGGATTATAAACAAATGTTTTAACAAGTTATTTGGATAAAAAACACTTCCCGGTGTGTTTACATCCATTAACATCCATTTGTGAACCCCATAAAGTCACGTGATCATGCACCATGTACCTTATTTCTAACATGTACCCCGGGTACTCCTAAGTATACTAAAATGTACCCCGGGTACGGTATATATACTAAAACGTACCCGGGAATTTTAACGCTAAATCGGTCGTTGTTGGCTTTTTTTTTTTTTAAATAAATATGTTCACATTTATGTCAAATTTTCTGTTAAATGGCCTCTATATTATCGAAACTCATACTAAAAAAGCATGTTGATGCATTTTTTAAAAGAGATGTTTGTTAAATCAGAGACGTAGATAACACTGTTATCTACGTCTCGGGTTAAATTAAGATAAACAATATCGTTTTAGGCGCCATCGTTTTACGGTAATCGGTAGCGCGTTTTACGACATCGGATTTTGGGCGGGAATACAACTCGGGTACAGTCTGATATAGACAGGGTACGTTTAAGTATATTTACCGTACCCGTGGTACATGTAAGTATACTTAAGAGTACCCGTCGTACATGTAAGTAGTACCCGAGCCGACAATGACCAATCGAGCCTTATTTTCCCATAAGAAAAAAAAACCTAAAAAATGCCAATTAAACTTGGACAGAAACATACAATATGTTGCAGATTTTCACTCGAATTGTACTACAAAAGAGACTCTTTGATTGATTTATTGCTTATGAATAGTGTAAGCTGATATTGAAGTAATTTAATGTTACGGTGTTGTCTATTAGTTCACATGGGTTTATTTTGTACTATTGCAACTCGTGAACATATTAAAATACTTCATAAATGGTGAATCAAAAACGATTACCTCCCGAAACCAACAAACGTCCAACATTTATAATCTCGTCACAAACAAATTATTCACTCGTTATGGCTAGTAACTCATGCTTTCGAAGCCTCGCTAAATAAACTAATCTGTAATCAACACTTGCCTTATAATTCATGTTAAATCTGTATACTGTATTGTAGCCTCGAGCGCTAAAAGTGGTACTTGACCTTTAGTTGCGATATCTACAAAGAACATGTTTGTTTACAACATTTGCTCTCCATTTTGAAAAATAAAATGAGTGTTCTGTACATTTGCGCGCATGAAAGAATATTAAGCCGAAATTGATAATATTTCCTGCTTTTTCCGACGTGTTTATTTTGTGTGAAATGATACATTCGTTCACCAACAAATTCAAATCATTGATATTTGCTTCCGAAGAGAAAGACGACGTTCCGAATGTAGATCGAAAGAGAAAGAGGCCGTTCGATGAAGGGTTAGTAAATATAAATTCAATTTAAAATTGCCTCATGCGATACTCTTGGCATCAATAGGGCACTCTATCTTTTCAAAATAGTGTAAGGTCCAGCCTGTCGGTCCAATAACCTTGACCGATTGTCCTGTTAAAAAATTGAGAACAAATTGGTTGGTTTGTCTAGGTTTGTTTATGCCTCTGTAAGTTTTCTGCCTTGCAAAAAAGTCATTGATTGTGTATACCAGGGATAGATTGTGTATACCAGGGATGGAAATTAACGATTGCCTGCTTGCCCTGGGCTACTATTTTATATGTCGGGCAATTTGAAAAAGCTGGTTTTTTAACAATCGATACATTGTGCGGTATTCATCAATATATTTACCCCCCTAGCATGAAATGGTCACAGCAAATTATATTGCGTCGTACAAAACATCAAATACACAAAAGATGAATCAGCCAATGACAACAGACACTGTATTAATTCTTTTCAAATGGTTGAGCCCGCAAGGTAACAAATCTGTTCAAATATAACCATTTATTGAAGGCGTTTGTTGGCCAGTAAAGCCAAACATTGCAGAAAACCTAAGTACAATAAAGGTATGATACAATCTAAACGTAAACGTGAGTTTCAACTTGGGTGGCTGGAAAATAGGCCATGGCTAACAAATGATGAGAACGGTATGCAGTGTACAATGCAGGCACCGTGTACTTAAACAAAAACGCCTGTCCGCGGTGTTCACTTTTACCAATGGGTGACATTTCGCAGGGGCGGACACGCTACTGACCGCGGTGTTCGGCAAACACCTGAAATCGCCGCGATTTCACGCTATCGTTAACGGGAACACCCATGATCACCGCGATGCTGCGCAGCCACTGTAAACACCTGTCTGCGAGAGTCATTCACGTGTTATAAATGTAAATGTACAAAAGAAAATCATATACTACCTGTAGATATAAGATGTATGTGTACTTAAATTCGCACAGTACGTAAAGTCGGAAATGTAAATTAAGCGTTTAGATGATCAATACTATTGACTCTTATGGTGTTAATCCATGCAATTACCCATTTTAACAACAAATACCGAGTTTCAAAGAAATCAAGAGAGTATTAAATCATTTATTTACTTGTGTCCGACTTTAAGTACTGTCCGAATTTACGTATTGCATCCGTACGTTACGACACTTGTATCAGCGTTTTTTTTTCCTTCTTAAACTAGTACCGGGGAACGGTACCTTTCCCAAAGCCTACCGGAGGCTTCCCAATTTTAGCACCGGACCTTTCCCAATCTCGATATCTACTGTTCCGAACGATTTTAGGTGCCGTTCCCAATAGCCAGTGCCTTTTATTTTCGCTGGAAATATCTTTTGATATTGTCGAGCCTTTCATTTTCGGCCATTTATTTTCGCCGGACATTGTTGTGTAGAAAGTAAACAAAACTTTTCAAATGGGGCGCAACTCTAACCGCTGTGTAAAATGTGAATGGATTACATAACCGCGACGAGTGATCGATATTTCCCGTGAAAGAATTCCATCGCTAAGACCAGTCTTTCTTACATCAATAAACTTTCTCAACACTAATTTTTCGTTGACATTAAAAAAAACGTAACCGTATTGAGTTAAATGCTCATATTACTTCTATGTATAGTTTTTTAAGTGTCAAATCCGGACAGTAACTATTCGGATACGGATATAAACAAATAAAAGTTTAACATAAAATTAAAAATAATGAGACATGGGTGTAAAATCCTATAGTTATTTACAACATATACATAAGCATTTAATGGCAGATGATCTAAATATCTTATTTGATGATTTGAAAAAAAATCAAAACAAAATATAAGACTTACCTTTGAAAATTATTTTTAAAGCATTCCACTCTAAAAACTCATTTTGGTTACGTGTGACTATTCTCACTGTCTATTGTTAAAAGATGTCAAACCAGTACAAGATCCATTGTTGTTGTTTTTGTTTAGTTTTTAAGTTTTTAATTTAACTCACATGAAACATTGCAGGGCTTGTAAGACTTTTAAGGGCTAAAACAAAATTATTAATATTATTTTTTATGCAACCTCAGTGCTTATGCCTATCACTGGAAGATATTTTTTTCCAATTGACGGGCACATTCTAACTAAAGTGGCAATAACACAATTTTCACATGACATGATACGATAGTCAAAATATCATCACTGTACTGTAGTTTTTCTGTCACAACCTAGAGTTGAAAATGCTTTGTGATGCAGAATATAGCCCCTAATGATAGATTACATGCATTTTAAAGGTTCCCAATTCATCAATTTTGCGACTCGAATTTTTCCCAATTCATTGATTTTGCGACTCGTTTTTTTCCCAATTTGAAGATTTCACGACTCGAAAAATTCCCAATTGTAGGGGTACAGGTACCTTTCCCCTTTGGGGAAAAAAAACGCTGCTTGTATGCAGTCAGTATACAATACAATAATTGTTTCAATTATGAAGGAACTGATACAGCGTAATGGTAACGATACAGCATGTTTAAATTATATTTTATTAAGAGGAAATGTCAATGCCAAATAATTCGCGAGATACCCCGGTACTTTAGTTGAAATTCCCAACGAAACTTTTAATGGAAATTAAATGATCTCAATGTTGTACTCGCTACGAAATTTTTATTTACAAATAAATACACCCACGCCAATTTTCGCGCGCTTTTATCTGGACAAAGAAATTTATTTATTTCATGTAGAATTTGTAACCTTAAATAGCTGTAGACAACGCGTGCAAACTGTGTCAGGTGATTTACGCATGTTGCAATACAACGGTCCTGATTGGGAGCTTATTTCATTATACCTTTAAATAGAATCATATGACGAAATTCATTTGACACTTTCGAAAATTTCAAACGTTTGTGTTTATGACTCTTATCGTCTATACTACCCACCCATAATTTGGTTTTATATAAATATAAATCGGGCATATATGGGATTATCGAGTAATGGATACAGATGGGAAAAGTTGCATGTATGCGATTGAGACAGTGGACATGTATGTATTGGGGAATCCAGAAACTTGGGATAATACGATTACTACAAGCAGTTATGAGTTCTCCATGGCTTCAAACTCTTAATTGAACAATCAAACACTCAATTAACACTCCTCCAGGTGCGGTATCCTACAGCTCGGTGCGAACGCGGTTTTCTTTTATACGCGGTGTTTAAAAAGACAGAAAACACTGTCATGGGCATGGGTGTGAAATACGTTATTCATTATCACTTTTAAATGAAAGAGATCAATACAATACGGTTATGTTCAATTATTTTATTTTAAGCAAACACGATGAACACCGCGGTAGATATTATGGGTCCGAGGTGTTCGCCTTATGGCAAACAGCCCCCGCGACATTTGATCTGAACATCCATCGCGGGGTTCATATTGGTAAGCGAACACAGTGAGATGAACACCGCAGCAAGTGGCGTTTGTTTAAGTACACGGTGCCTGTACTGTAAATATTATGTTGCACAAGGAATGCAAAGATCTTTTACGAAAGGTTGCTCCTCATGGAAAATTGACAGCATAAAGAAACATGAACAGTCCGATGGGCGCAAGAGTGTGGCAGCTATATATGTACCAAAGAGTAAACCAAATTACGATTCACAAGCCCCAAAAATTAAAATTCTGAATGCTGAGGTTTATAATCGCCTGTTCAGCTTTGCTGAAATTGCTGATAACAAGTAAATCAACTTATCAGGTCAAGAATAATAAGTGAAAACAATGTATGGAAAGAGTTAATTATGTTATTGTACTACCAAGCAGCCTTAACTTAAATTGTACGTTCATTGAAAAACAAAATGTATTAAAAGCATTAGAAAGACTCTGGGTTGGTAGATTTTTTGCTGGGCAACCTACTGTATTTTCCCTTGTATAGCGCGTAGTTTTTTACCTCCAAATTTCAAATAAAAAAGTTTTTGCGCGTTATACATTGATACAACGCTATCCTGGCTGCTAAATTGCAAAAAAATCATTTCGTAATCGTAAATATTCTTAACAGCCGCCATTTTTTATGTCCCCCACTATAGTAGTGGGGGACATATTGTTTTTGCCTTGTCTGTTGGTTGGTTGGTCTGTTGGTCTGTTGGTTGGTTTGCGCCAACTTTAACATTTTGCAATAACTTTTGCTATATTGAAGATAGCAACTTCATATTTGGCATGCATGTGTATCTCATGAAGCTGCACATTTTGAGTGATGGAAGGTCAAGGTCAAGGTCATCCTATAAGGTCAGAGGTCAAATATATGTGGCCAAAATCGCTCATTTTATGAATACTTTTGCAATATTGAAGATAGCAACTTGATATTTGGCATGCATGTGTAACTCATGGAGCTGCACATTTTAAGTGGTGAAAGGTCAAGGTCATCCTTCAAGGTCAGAGGTCAAATATATGTGGCCCAAATCGCTTTTTTTCTGAATACTTTTGCAATATTGAAGATAGCAACTTGATATTTGGCATGCATGTGTATCTCATGGAGCTGCACATTTTGAGTGGTGAAAGGTCAAGGTCATCCTTCAAGGTCAAATATATGGGTCAAAATTGCTCATGTAATGTCACTTCTGCAATATTAAAGCTAGCAATTTTATATTTGAAATGCATGTGTATCTCATGGAGCTGCACATTTTGAGTGGTGAAGGGTCAAGGTCAAGGTCATCCTTCAAGGTCAAACATCATATAGGGGGACATTGTGTTTCACAAACACATCTTGTTTATTCCAGAAAACTACACCCTATTATCTTACAGACTGAAGGGGCTGTTGTCGAAACAACAAAAAGTCGGTAACGGCAGATATGAACGGGGTAGCATTAGTTATTTAAAAAAAAAAGGTTTGAATAAAGTATGCAAACATTTATTTGTCTGTGTTTGTGCACTTCTACGGCCATTTTTGGTCCGATTAGGCAGCTTACATTGGACTGGTAAAGGTATTTGGTCATTTTTGCAGGTAACCGTAGGTGTGAACAGGGACTTCTTAAGTGTTTTCCAGTTTGCCAGTTTGGTCCAGGTTTTTGGTGCCTTCATTGTTCATCACATTCACGCCTGTGTAGTGCGACAAACAATAACCCAACTTGTCCAACATAATAGATTAACAGTTTTATGTCAATACTGACATATCTCAACAACTGTAGCCCTGTCTCCCATGCGCCACGAAGTTTTTATTCAGCATTCAAATTTAAAGCCTATGCTTTCCCCGATGAAGAATGACATGATGTACATGAAGTCTTATTTTCTCACGTTTTCAACGAAATGCATATGGACTGTTAATCTGTTGCTAGAAAATTACAAAATTGTCAGAAAAGTATAGTGCTATGCAACCCATGCTCTCAATCATAATGATTTTAGCTATTTTAAATGCTTAATTAAGCTTTCCAATGCCCCTAATTTTTCGATTGCGCAATAGTACAATGGCTGCCATTTTCGGTTTGATTTGGTGGTTTTATTGTCTTTAAATATTTTTTCTTCATTTTTGCATTTATAAAACAGCCTGCGCGCTATACATGGGCGCGCGCTATACAGGGGAAAATACGGTAATTTAAGGAGTTGGTTGCCCATCTGGGCAACCGGCCTTATAAAAGTATGTTTCAATCCCTGTATACATATGCTTTTGCGTACCAACACACACTTGTTACTGACTGAATTTTTTTTATAGAACCTGATTGATTCATTTTTGTGCATGGTTATTATCTGAATAATGCGGCTTGTGACAGTTCAAATCCATGAGGGCCTGGTTGCTATACAAGATAATTTAATGATTTATAACGCTCAGTTGATGTTGTGAAATTCTTTAATGAATTCCTCAAATTCTTCTTTTTCAGGCCTGATGGTGTAGAACTGGGTGGTGTGAAAAAAATAAAGACAGAAAGGACAAGTTGTAAGTATGATTTTAGCAGCAACATGCTTTTTAAATTCAGAGTCAAAGATAACGGATTATAATTTATGTACATGTATTGTTACACTGTTATAAGCGTTCACTTGAAAAATGTCATGGGACATTGGAAAAAATTAATTTGTGGAAAAAATAATGATGTTCATTATTGTTTTAGAAAAGCTTATTCAGAAAGGACAAGTTAAAAATTAGAAGTGTTAGTTTACTTAAATAAACTTCCAAGAAAATTGGTTAAAAGTTATTTAGCCGAAATTTCTTTCCAAAACTTAAAGTTGATATTTAAACAGAAATATGTGAGATATTCTGATACTTGTACACTGAAAGTTAATGTATCGGCCAGTATTGTTATTATGGGAGATAAATCATATGGTTTATGTTACAACACTAGTCAGGTTTTATTAAAACATAACATTTTGACAGTTAACACTCTTTTCAATTTCTAGTCAGTTTTTCTGAAAATGTACATGTTTTTCATGCACAGATAAATAATTGGGGGTTACACTATTAATATTATCAGGGCCCGCTGTGGCCTAGGGGGAAGCTTCCCACATTCTTCATGAGGAGGAAATTTTGCACCATTTCCATATGGGTTTTTTACCAATTACAATTTATTTTATATATTAATGACAAACCCTCAATACATTTAAGTCTTAATTGCTGATTATGAACCTTTCTTGTTTGCAATGTTGATACATATTTGAAATACTATTTAGCATAATGACAACAGTTTCAGATTTTTAATTATTTAACTACTTTTTTTTAATATTTCCCAGTTGCAAGATAACATTTTAAGTAAGCTTAAATGCATGGAAATTTAAAGAGACCACTTCCTGGATATAATGACATAGTGTCTTTTAGAGAAATTTAAGGAATGCTTCCAATGTGGGGATTGAATCTAAAACCTCCAAGTAGATAATGGACATCATATTGATCAGGTGCATTTGTGTGTTAAACTTCTATTAAGGTCTCTTGAACATTTCTGAACAAAATTCAACTTGAAGGTATCTGACTCATTCCCAAAGCAGTGTACAAAACAATCGTATGTTATCTTGTACATTCCCATATACATATTTTCACTTAACTTTTATTTATTGCAGCCTTTTTCGATCTGTTCAGCACAAACATTGTGCAAAACATGGCCGACTGGGTCCAGAAGAAAACACCCGCACTTTTCAATTGGGGATCTGTTGAAGACAAACCAGTCAACCACAACGGCAATGGTGTCCGTAGAAATGGCGATCACCATACGGATTCCTTCAAGAAGAGCTCTGCTCCCCTTAGGTAACATGGTGTCAGCAGTCAAACCTATAAAAGATGGATGTTCATTTGATGTGTGTGTGTGGTTATCATTACGAGTAATACAGTGCTTCAAGCAAGGAAAATTATACAAACATTATTACTGTTTGTTTGGGGAATGAGTGCTAAGGAGTTATGAAATGGTTGAAAAGCATTGAATATAAAGATAACATGTTGATTTTGGTATATTAAAAAAAATTTATTAACTAGTGTATAGAGAAAATAAATGTCTCTTTAATAATATAATGACCAGCGCTTCCATTAATGGACATCCGGGCGTAAATTATGCCCCAAAACGGGAGTCTTAACGACTTACGTCTGTTTTACAAATGGTGGAAGTCACTTGGACATGCGCTTATCCGCATGTATACTGTTTATTAATACATGGGACATACAAATCACAATAGTAACTCCGGTCATTCACTCCGTTAACTCCTCGCTTAATCACCATAAAAGCGACATGTGGTTATAGATCATCCACCGATAAGAGATATCAGAGTATCGAATAATAAAGTCACATTACACAGCCATGTACATGTATGCTGATATGGATGCACCACAAGAAATTGTCAGGTAACTTTCCAGTCGCCAAACTGTGCTGTTCAGCGTCCAATCAGTAACGAGAATGCATTTAATTTAACGAGAACGAATGTTAACTGGCGACCATTGTTTTGTATTGATGTCAGTCATGAAGTAAGCGTTTATTGCAGATTGATTAACAAGGAATCACAGTTTTAAAATTTATGTAATAATGGTAATTAAACATTACATGAAAGATGGTGTCGGGCATTATCATCACACCCTTTTACTGTAAACAATTACTATAATATAATAATATAATTACTAACAATGAGATCCCAAGGGTCTGACTCGATTACAATAATGGACATTATGTCTGATGAGCACTTATAAAGTTTTGTCTTCTCTGCTAGCAAACAATTTGCAATTTTGGCCATGATTGTCCATGTTACACATTTCTCTTCCAGTTATTCCCGGAATGATGTACCTACTGCATACAGACCAGGCACATTTCAAGTGTATGAGCCCACATATAAACAGTTGACCACTGACGTAAGTCATAATGGGTGCAAACACTTGTTAAGAAATTATCAAAATGTGTTCACTGATATGTTAAATAGTATTATTCCATCTTTAGCATACATGTCTGATTTGTCAAAAAGAAACGCAATTAAGGCTGTCTGTTTTAGTGGTATTATTCCTTAAGATCAATGTTGCTTCTTTTTGTCCCCTACCGGTTTCACCGGACGCTGTGCGTCTGTCTGTCTGTCACGCTTTTCTGGATCCTGCGATAACTTTAAAAGTTCTTCATATTTTTTTCATGAAACTTGAAACATGGATAAATTGCATTATGGACATTATGCACGTCATTTAAAAAATTCTGGTTGCTATGGCAACAAATAGACTAGAAATACTGCTGAAAATGGTGGTTGTCTGGATCCTGCGATAACTTAAAAAATTCTTCATATTTTTTCATGAAACTTGAAACATGGATAGATGGCAATATGGACATTATGCACATCATTTCATTTTGTTTCTACAACAAATATTCTGGTTGCTATGGAAACAAATATAAAAATTTAATTTAAAAAATTCTGACAATGGTGGAATTTCTGACAATGGTGAAGCCGGTAGGGGACATATATTGCTTGGCAATAGTCTTGTTTAACTTATGTTCTAAATATACAGTGAAAGTGGTAAATGTTCAGGGCTTGGCAATAACAATTGCCCCAGGCAAGTCAGGGTTATCTGTGTAAGTTCTTTTCACTTCCAGTTGCCTGATTGGGCAAGAAGCACAAAGGACTTTAAATAAATGACAAATTCTGGTCAATATTGATGAGTTATGCGTTTAAGCATAGCATAAACACAAACATTCACACTTTTCTTTTTATGCCCCCAGTAGGGTGGCATATAGCATTTGAACTGTCTGTCTGTCCGTCCGTCCGTCAGTCCGTCCGAAAACATTGGCCATAACTTTTGCAATATTGAAGATAGCAACTTTATATTTGGCATGCATGTGTATCTCATGGAGCTGCACATTTTGAGTGGTGAAAGGTCAAGGTCATCCTTCAAGGTCAAAAGTAAAAAAAATACAATCCAAGGGAAGTAATAAGCTTTAAAAGGGAGATAATTTCTAAACCTGCTAAATGATATATTGAAATTTTATTTCAAACTGGCGCAATAGGGGGCATTGTGTTTCTGACAAACACATCTCTTGTTCAGAAGTAAATATGGTAAAGGGAATTGTGGATAGGTTTCTATATGAAGATTTAATCAAGGCAGTTGCATACATTATTGAACATGCGTAAATCAGAAGTAAGAAGATTTGCGTGCATCCGACACTGTTTTTAGTTAATCATGACAACCAATTGACAAGTGTTAAAAATTTAGAATGAATTCAACATGTACTAACTGTTTTTCTGAAGACTGTTCACAAGGGAAAGTAAATTCTTATAAAAAATAATCCAGCATAAAGAAGTCTTTATATAAATGACTTTGTTTTGTAGGGTCTTTCTAATAATACATTCATAGTCTCTATAGATGGCATCTGCTTATCTTTACTTTGAGTGCGTGATATAATGCACATAATACTAGCCCCGTTAGGCTTGAGACATAAAAACAAAGGCAGAAAATAAACATCTATCATTAGCAACTAAAGTCATTAAAAAAATGTGTATAAGCTGACTTACATGTACTTAGCTCTGGACCAGCAGTGTGCAAATAGAATTGCTCTAGAGATCTCTACCTTTGCTATATACTAGTGGCTAGAGGTCTAGAAAAGCACTCTTTGCTGAATCAGACTGAATTGTTTAAGAACAAGTACTGTTGTTGATTTAAGAGTTCACAATTAAAACATGTGATAACAGTGATGAAATATGTTTGGGTTTAAATATTTTGTTATTAAATGGGGGTATTTCAGACATGGGTAAGAAGATTGTATGTCAGGACAAGAAAATTCTCAAAGTGCTTGCCTGACTGGACAAATTTGTTTGTCAAGCCCTGCCATACAATTGAAAATATTGTTTTCATCAGACTTTTCCAAGCTTTACACTTCTACATTCACAACTTCCATGGCTGCTATTTCAATAGTCCTGTAACTGGCAATGAATAACACCCATACAGTTTTCCAGTAGATGTGTATTAGACAATAACACCCATACAGTTTAACTGTTTTCCAGTAGATGTGTATTAGACAATTGCTTTTTTCCAGAACTTGTCTCGTGGCCCGTTACATAAAAGATCAACAGAGAATCGAACAGTACAAACAGATGATTTGCCTGGCACATGTATGTCTACTCTTATCATTATAATTATAGTAGAATATTCATAAACCTGATTATACACAGATTTACTTACATTCAAATTAAACCATTTTTAGCTCGACTATTATATATGAAATATATATAGTGGAGCTATCCTACTCACCCTGGCGTCGGCGTTAGCGTTCCCGTTAGCGTTCCGCTGTCGTTCGCCAAATTCGCCGTTGGCGAAAATTTCGCAAATTCGGCGAATAAAATTCTCGGTTGGCGAAAATGCTCGGCGAAACGTTTTTAAAATTCGGCGAATAAAATTCTCGGTTGGCGAAAATGCTCAGCGAAACGTTTTTTGCCTGTCAAGTACCATCCCAGATAGTAAACTCTTTAAACCGTCGACTGTGCGATAATACATCATCGTGTTATTAACCAGAAAATTTGATACGCAGTCTGCAGCAACACCGGTCAGAACCGGTCATCGAAACAAAGGAAACTTGCTGGTGCATTATGTACTGGCAGTGACGTCACCATCTATGTTTAGAACGCTTGCTGGTGTGAAAACAAAAGGTGTTATCGAACATTATGTCAATACCACGGGCCTGGCAAAAGCATTTAACAAAAAAATTTCTTCACAAAAAAACATGAAATCTTGTTTCAACAGGAATTTGAGAGAATTTCTGTTTAATAGTTTCATTATTATAATATTTTGGGAAAGGTAAAGTTTGATTAAGAAACCAACAATTTCGGAAATAAAAAGTATACCATTCACTCGTAGTAATATATTTCGGATATGTTAAAAATTCGGACATTTAAAGATACGGACATTTATGTGTTGGTTTGTTGTTGATAGTTTGTAAAACTATGTTTTATCATATTTCAGGCAACTAGAATGGATGGTAGCAATTATCTGGGCCTTTCTGTCAAGAAATATGCGTTAAAAACATTCATTTATTTGAGCCTAGAAATCATCCACCACTTACAGAAAATGTTTTAACAACAGAAGCTGTCAAAGCTGATGTATATCATATCCAAATGACCAAATATAACTGTTTAACAATATGAAGTGAGAGGCTTTGAAAATAAAGCATCTTTAGTCTTGATCAACTGTTATGTTTTGCAAATATTGAAATATGTGCTCAAGAATGAATATCTTTAATATAATGAAAATGTGCTTATTTTGTAAACAATGTGAACTGAACATGTGCTTATGATGTATGAATAAACTGATATTCTGTTATGTAGAATAAAAGTATGATTATTACATTGATGTATGTATATCTAGATGTATGCATATCTATAAATGTTTTTTTATAAACTGATATTCTGTTATGTACAATATTTTAAAAGGATGATTATAGTAATAAATATATTTAAGCTTCATATTGTAGTTATTTGTGTTCTTACACCCCTAGACTTTCACGAGGCGGTCCCTAATGCTTGGCTAAAACTTTGGCTACAGTTTCTAAAATTTGGCTACAAAAAAATCTAATTGGCTAAAATGTTGGCTAAAGAAATTTTTGAGCCAGGGGAAGCCCTGAGCGTGCAAATGTTAAAGTTTGCATACTACCCCAAATATTTCCTATGTCCTTTGACATATTGCTTTCATATTTTGCATATTTCTTTACCAACATGATCCCAATCTATAAACAAGAGCAGACAACTGTATCAAGCATTTTGACAGAATTATGGCCTCTTTTATACTTAGATAATTGAACATTTTGCTTAAAATGCAATAACTTCTTTATTTATGATCACATTTGATTCATACTTTGACAAAACAACACTTACCTGACACTGACATACCACAATGCACTCCACCCAAACCATCCCCCATGTCCCACCCCAGAATCCCCCCCCCCCCCCTCCCCCCCAACAAAAAAAAACAAAAATAAAAAATTTCCTTATTTTTGAAAGATCATCTATTAAATGACCACACACCCACATGATATCCCCCCCCCCCCCTCTCCATGATGGCTTACATTATACTGTCAAGCACTCAAATAGTCGAGCGTGCTGTCCTCTGACAGCTCTTGTTGTCTTTTCATTTTCCAATGAATCTTTAAAAATGCTTTTCTTTGCAAGTAATTCATAATAACCATTAATTAACCCATTACCACATAGATACGCTTTTTGACACATTTGTACATGTAGTCCCTTAGAAAGTTACATTTAATTAAATACCTTTCTTACTAAATCCAAGTTTAAAGGCTTCATTTCCAACCCCTAGTTACTGATGAACAGCAAACAGCATTAAACCTGAACAAACTGCGAGTTACTTGCAGGCTGTTCTGGTTTTATGCTGTTTGCAAAAGCCATTTTCATTTTGCTTCTTATGGGGGAAAGGATTAAATAATTTGATATTTAAGAATGAAGTGATTTGGGTTCCAGTGATTCCAAACAGACCTCACAGGGCAAAGGAGAAGTTTATAACCAGAAACAAACACCAGTTCTCAGCTTCAGAGGTACGCTATATTTCTGTGTGCTTTATTATACCCCCATTACCATTGGTAATGGGGGCTATATAGGAGTCTTTTTGTCGGTCGGTCCGTCGGTCGGTCTGTATGTCCCAAAATTTCATTCGATCTTCACCAAACTTGGTCACAAGTTGTATCTAGATGATGTATAGGTCAAGTTTAAATATGGGTCATGCCGTGTCAAAAACTAGGTCACAGGGTCACTTAGTGTGTTTTAAACCGAAAGTTTGTCCAGACCATAACTATGTCAATTATCGTTAGATTTTAAAATAACTTGGTACATTTGTTCACCATCATGGGACGGTGTGTCGTGTGAAAAAAGTACGTCAACATCTCAAAGGTCAAGGTCACACTTGGAGTTCAAAGGTCAAATGCATGTCCGGGCCATAACTTTATCATTTATTGTGAGATTTAAAAATCATTTGGCAAATTTGTTCACCATCATTGGACAGTGTGTCGCACGAAAGAATTTTGTCGATAGCTCCAATGTCAAGGTCACACTTTGAGTTCAAAGAAAGGTCAAATGCATGTCCGGGCCATAACTTTATCATTTATTGTGAGATTTAAAATCATGTGGACAATTTGTTCACCATCATTGGACGGTATATCACGCGAAAGAATTACGTCGAAATCTCCAAGGTCAAGGTCACACTTTGTGTTCAAAGATAAAAAATGGCCATAAATGAGCTTGTCCGGGCAATAACTATGTCATTCATTGTGAGATTTTAAAATCATTTTGCACATTTGCTCACCATCATTGGACAGTGTGTCGGGCGAAAGAATTACGTTGATATCTCCAAGGTCAAGGTCACACTTTAAGTTCAAAGGTCAAAAATGGCCATAAATGAGCTTGTCCAGGTCATAACTATGTTGTTCATTGTGAGATTTTTAAATCATTTGGCACATTTGTTCACCATCATTGGCCGGTGTTTTGCGCGAAAGAATTACGTTGATATCTCCAAGGTCAAGGTCAAACTTTGAGTTCAAAGGTCAAAAATGGCCATAAATGAGCTTGTCCGAGCCATAACTATGTCATTCATTGTGAGATTTTGAAATCATTTGGCACATTTGTTCACCATTATTGGCCGGTGTGTCGCGCGAGAGAATAACGTCGATATCTCCAAGGTCAAGGTCACACTGTGAGTTCAAAGGTCAAAAATGGCCGTAAATGATCTTGTCGGGGCCATAACTATGTCATTCATTGTGAGATTTTAAAATTACTTGGTACATTTGTTCACAATCATTGGACGGCGTGTCATGCGAAAGAATTACGTCGATATCTTCAAGGTCAAGGTCGCACTTGGAGTTCAAAAGTGAAAAATGGCCATAAATGAGCTTGTCCGGGCCATAACTATGTCATTCATTGTGAGATTTTTAAATGACTCTGTACATTAATTTTGTTCACAGTCATTGGACAGCGTGTCATGCGAAAGAATTCAAGAGTTCAAAGGTCAAAGTGGCCATAAATTATAATGGCATAATAATTCTTAAAAATCACCATTTAGATTCTCTTGTTTTGTGAAGACAGCTTGCAAAATAGTCTGTGTCAATGCGGCATGTGGGGGTATATGTCACATCTGTGACAAAGCTCTAGTATTGGTACAGTGTTTAAATGACTTATTATTTACGCTGTATTGGATTATCTGAAGTAGTTGCTTACTGTTTGAATGTATCAAATCAAAGGAGTTTATTGGGTAATCACTGGAATCACGTAGGCATGTGTGTACACCAATATAGTGCTCTAGATCGGTCACATGAGGTAAATAAAATAGGTCATCATGTCAAATTACAGAAATAGCATTAGAACACTTTAGATGCCTTATTTATTGCCCCATCTTCATGAAACTAATTTAGTATTTTTGTCTTAATAATATATCTGCTCTGTTCTGGACTGGGTCACATGGGGTCATAAACTTGGTAACTGTGAAAGTTAAGAAAAAACTTTTGAACAGTCTCAAGACCACATCACCCAATAATCACAGTCTTGGCATTACTTTTTGTACTTTTTGTGGGGACAGTGGCCTAGTGGTAGGATGCTGGTCTAGGGATCAGAAGGTCCCTGGTTCGAATCCCGCTTGGGGCACTGGATTTTTCTGAGCAAAAAATTAATTCCACGCTTGCTCCTCTCCACTAAGGTGTATAAATGGGTACCTGTGAGGGAAATAAGTCAATGTGCCGTGGCTGCCTTTGGCGCCATATGTAAACGGACGACTTAAATCCCAGTAATCGGGGGGTAAATCATAGTGATTAGTCAGACTATAAAAGCATGCCTTTACCTTTAAGGCACTTGCCCGATCGGGCTACAATTTTGAAATTTCACTAGCCCTTGTCAGTTTTAGCTAGTGTGAATTAAAGTAATAAAGTCTTAAATATTTGTGTATTGACAAAACATAGAACAATTACAAAAATCAACACTTGATTCCTTTTTTGAGTTAAAGCGTCTCGTGAGATCAATCTAAAACACTTCGATATTCGTCTACTCAATGAGTGAGTGCTCAATGGACATGAACAGAGGTCTATGTGTACCTTTTTGGGACATGTTGCTTAGTACGGACATGAAAAAGGAACTTGAACAATCTGGCTACCAACTTTTCACTTGATTGATGCAAAAATCAATAGACTTGGTTGAAAGTTCAAGTGGGCTTACATCCAAGACTGTCATCATGAAACTTTGTTAGAAGAATTGTTCCAATCATATCTAGGTTGAGTTAAAAACCGGGTTACATGGCGGCGAAAACTGTGTCACTGCATCAAACTAATTAAAATACTTGCAAACACTCTTGGGGGACCACATTTAATCATGAACTTTGATCAGAATATTTGTTGAAATGATATCATGGTTGAGTTCTTAAATGGTTCTTGAATCATCCCAGAACAGTTCAGTTTCATCGTGTCCCAGGTGAGTGACCTATGACCTTTGGTCCTCTTGTTTTGCATATTCCTTCTTTTTCTAAACGTCTAGGCAGAAAACAATACATTTGCAAATTTTAAAATGGTGTTGGAAATAGGATTTGTTTTGCCTTTGTGAATATGACCCAATACAGGCCAATAAACCAGCTCCCAAATAGCTTTGTTGTTTATACATCAATTTCAAAATCTTCTTTTCATGTTTCACCCAAATTTTGTCAACACAGGGTTAAAATCATCATTGGAATCAAGAGATTTTTCATCTAAACCTAAGTGATATGACAAGGGGTCATGCAAGTTCCTATGTGATATAACAAAATACATCAAATTGTATATGCAATCAGTTATGAATGACGAGCTTGCAATATACTTGCATGTTGCTGTGTGTTTGCATCAGAGTGTACGACTGGATGAGAGAGCCAGATACCAGCAGCTGCTACAAAAGTTCACGACGGTTCCACTGGGTGAGACGGGGGACACAGCCAAGAAGGAAATCAAGCACCCAGTCAGGGTACCAGAACTCACAAAGTATGTGTACAGTCAATCTTGTATTATGAGATCACTCAAGGGAGTAACCAAAAATGGTCTTTAAAAGACATGATCATTCTGGACAAAATAAAATCATCGTCACTAACAAATTCATAAACGGGTTCTGTGACACAAATATCTTGTTTAGCATTTAAACTGTATTAAATAATCCAGATATTATAGTAGTTAAAAATATAATTATCTTGCAATTTGATAACTAGTAATAATCCAACAAAACACTGTTGCAGTTATTGACGATAAATGTGTTTAAGAATGTAGTTAACACAAACATTCAACATTTTTTGGAAATGTACAGGAAGTTGGTATATCGGAACTTTCGGCCTTTTGTGGAAAGCCAACATAATTGTTTTCATTGGTTTCAAGCTTAGGCCGATTAATTACGATTACAAATCGGGACTGATAATGCGTGAATCATGTGATGAATATCAGTGCGCATCAGGTAGTTGATTTAACCGTACACCCCATATCGCTTTCTCTTGAGATCTTTAGGGGGGTGGGGCCTTCAATCAGGATGTTTTCAGTCCCATTTGGGATTGTGGCTGAGTACTGGCCCCAAGTTTGAACGCTAAAAAAACACTGACTAGGCTGGTGGCATTCTCTAATACTTTGATAAATCCAAGCAGTTTAATAGCATAAAACAACCTTTTTAATAACATTTGTTTTAATTTGCAATGGTGTTTTGCCATAAAGACTTTAAATTAAAACAGAACAAAAATGAGAAGGGATCAGGGCCATGCTAATTGGCATGTCTATCATGAACTTGATGTCTGTGTTGCAGGTTTTACTTTAAGGGGAATGACAGCATACTGGGTGCCACTGTCGGCCCAGATGTGAAGAAAGACGTGCCCAGTCGCTCTACCAGACAAGATAGTGTGAAGTTTAAAGTCCATCCTAGTCAGAAATCTACCCCAAGGCCTGTTGTAAATGGTATGCTATGAAGAGTTATATGTCTAGATGTGATATGTTAAATTGTTAATTGTCTTAATTTTTAGCTCAGCGTTTTCGGAGAAAACCCAAGGTATTGTCATAGCCAGCTTTACGTCCGTCGTCCGCGTCGTGCTAAAACCTTAACATTTTGTTAAGGTTTTGAACATTGACTCTAAAATCAAAGTGCTTCCACCTACAACTTTGAAACTTCATATGTAGATGCACCTTAATGAGTTCTACACGCCACACCCATTTTTGGGTCACTGGGTCAAAGGTCAAGGTCACTGTGACCTTTATAAAAATATATATATATAAAATATAAAAATTATGACAAGCTTTTTATGTCCCCCACTATAGTAGTGGGGGACATATTGTTTTTGCCCTGTCTGTTGGTTGGTTGGTTGATTGGTCTGTTGGTTTGCGCCAACTTTAACATTTTGCAATAACTTTTGCTATATTGAAGATAGCAACTTCATATTTGGCATGCATGTGTATCTCATGAAGCTGCACATTTTGAGTGGTAAAAGGTCAAGGTCATCCTTCAAGGTCAGAGGTCAAATATATGTGGCCAAAATCGCTCATTTTATGAATTCTTTTGCAATATTGAAGATAGCAACTTCATATTTGGCATGCATGTGTATCTCATGGAGCTGCACATTTTGAGTGGTGAAAGGTCAAGGTCATCCTTCAAGGTCAGAGGTCAAATATATGTGGCCCAAATCGCTTATTTTATGAATACTTTTGCAATATTGAAGATAGCAACTTGATATTTGGCATGCATGTGTATCTCATGGAGCTGCACATTTTGAGTGGTGAAAGGTCAAGGTCAATCTTCAAGGTCAGAGGTCAAATATATGTGGCCCAAATCGCTTATTTTATGAATACTTTTGCAATATTGAAGATAGCAACTTGATATTTGGCATGCATGTGTATCTCATGGAGCTGCACATTTTGAGTGGTGAAAGGTCAAGGTCATCTTTCAAGGTCAAATATATGGGTCAAAATTGCTCATGTAATGTCACTTCTGCAATATTGAAGCTAGCAATTTAATATTTGAAATGCGTGTGTATCTCAAGGAGCTGCACATTTTGAGTGGTGAAGGGTCAAGGTCAAGGCCATCCTTCAAGGTCAAACGTCATATAGGGGGACATTGTGTTTCACAAACACATCTTGTATTTATTCAAAACTGCACCCGTAGCCGAGTGAAGCACCCGTTATGCGGTGCTCTTGTTTTTAAATGCCTTTTACTTTGCTATCATTGACATGATCAGTTTGACCAAGCAGGCTAAAATTCTTTTTTTATTGCTTGAAACCAAGAAAATGTTTCAAGCACCACTTTGAAAACCTCAGTACACTGCAACTCCAATATATCGCAGTTGAAGGGGTCCAAAGATCGCGACCGTGATATATCCGGCGCGCGATATAAATTGTCAGGTTATGTATGCATGTATATGTATGCAATAGCATCATTTGGCAATCTCAAAACACGCTATTTACCTACCTTATTCAAGTATGTGTTATATCCATATGTTATTCATTGGTATAACACAAAACATTATTCCATTTGAGTATTTACAAACGCGTATAATTAAATTTGTAATCTGAAAAACATTGCCGAGTTTTATTGTTCAAGAAAGCATGCACAAATTAGACCCATGTACAAAATGGCGTCATTCATTCTCATGAAAAGCATGGGTTTTAATAGTAGTGCATTTTGACAAAGTGAGGGATCTGTACCTCTAAATTAAAAGCAAGTAGTTTACACTGTATCTAACGCACAAAGATTGTTGAGATAGGCCAGTATTGACTTGTGACATTTACAGTTATAATTGTATACACCTTCATGTGTGCACTGGTGCGTTTCGGCAGTTCAAAGCAAATTCAATAGAGAATGGTAACACCCAAGTGGGGTTATTGTTTATCGCAGTACACAGGTGTTAAAGTGATGTACAATATAAGCAAACAATCTGGTCAAAACTGGATTATGAATGTTGGATTAAAGTGGGTGAAAAAAAGGGACAAATACTAGCTTGAAACGGATTTTAGTTCATCAAATTCTCAGATAAAAACATTTTATTTGGGGATTATGCTTGTCAGATTTTTGGGAGCCATAGCCGATTTGCGTTATATTGGACAACGGGATATAACGGACCGTGATATATTGGAGTTGCAGTGTATCTGAGCAGACAAATTTTCAAAATTTACCAGTGCAGGGCTTGCAAGGTAATTTCCGTCACTGACTCTGCATTGCGTTTTTGTGTGATTATTTCTAATGTACATTATACTATGTGTTTTGCTTTTACTGATTTTTGTTAGGCTTTCTGAATATTTGTGAAAGAAAAGCATATGTCTTTTGATTGTTACACTCTGTCCACCATGTTGAAAACATCGTCATATGAACACATAGTCTGAAAGCATGCAAATAATATAACCCAATCAAGTGTATTTATAAATTACAACTATGATATTATCACAAAGGGGATAATAACTGCCAAGAAAGAAGTAGTTATGTCACTATGATAATTGACTTGCACAACAGTCTAACTACTTTCCAAAATCACTTGCCCCCAGGAATTTTAACCCGCCACGGGCAAGTGCACTTCCGCCTAAGTGAACCTGAGGATATTCACATATGCTCATATTTACTGTGTATCTTTATGTTCTGTTGATTATATAAGAAAAAATTAATACATGGCAGTGCATTTTTTGTTTATTTTTTTCCTTGTCAATATAATTATTTCATTGTTCATCACATGTAAGTTTATCAATGTTTTTTTATTCAAAAATTTAAAAATACATTTTCTTTTCCACTGCCTCTCAAGGTACCACATCCCCTGTAGATGAAAGTCTCATCCATATCACAGACATATCAGCCATTCCCTCCCTGCAGCCTGACTCCGTGAGGAAGCAGCCACCACCAAAAATCATAGGTAAAACACGGCATTCCTACATACAAGGCTAACATAGAAGGATTACACTTTTGGCCTAGAGTTGATGTTTGTTTTTAAGCAACTTAATTTAAATGAAAAATTTGATAAAAAAAGTCGAAAGTGTGATCCCTGATTAGCCTTATAAATCTTTGACAAAACTTTATGTTCATGCATTTAGCTCAATTTTACTGGAGCACGGCCCATTTTAAAAGACCTTAGACTCATTTAGTTTACAATTTTAAACTAAGTCTTAAATTACTTATATAAAACTATCATTCAGGTGAAATAAAAGCAGATTTGTAATATTTGAAAATGAATTGTTTAAGTCAACTGGTAGACTTGGGGGGTTTAATATGTAGACAATAAACACAAACTTGCATTACCAGGAGTACATCTCTTTGCACTTAGTATCATACTATTTCTTAGTATCATACTATTTCTTTCCGAGATCTTTGAATACATTTTTTACAATATTAAACATTAATGGATGTTTATAGAGAACCCTTGAAGTTTGTGCAGAGAATATCTTTGGATTTGTTGTGCAATATTTGTGAACTTTAGGAATGTGTGAGTAATGCATCTGCATTTAAGGATTTTTTTTTTAAATATATTCATAGTTTAGCTATGATTTAATGCATGCATATTTGTAAGTATCTAACTCACTTTGTATCATTTCCTTGTAAATATGTTTGTTTATATTTGTATTATTATAGGAGTCTATTTTTTAGGTATTTCAATTTTTTATAGAATATGTCGTGTAATGGAAGTAAATATATAGAGGAACAAGGAAAAGATCGTACATTATTTATACGAAAGTTTTAGTTACTGATAAAAGGTATGACCTTTCTTAGATTTAACAGACGATGATGACAGGGTTGAAATAACAAGAAAAAGGTAAGATATTAGAACAATATGAAATAATCAACTATTTCAAAAAGCAATATTTAACAAAAGGCTATGAACAGTTTTGCCAACAAAAAAATCTGAAGGTCGTAAATAAGCCAATAAAGCAATATTTTGAGTCAAGCTCCAGATATAAAACTATCTGTTATTGCTTTAAAATGCAAGAGAATGTCTTATATATATGTAACAGTAGTATACATTATATATTTTTCACAAAGACAATATGCACATAATAATATAATATTTGCTGCAATTATTAAACGACGTTTTGACATAATGTGGTCACTATGTATTGACCTCATCCATGTGACATTCTCATGAAAACATGTTGTATTTCATTCTTTTTTAAATTGACCTTTCTTCGAAATGGAAAAGTTTTTATTTAATTGATAAGCATGCTGTTATTGCATATTTATATTTATTACAATGAGCTTTATATTTGCTGTTATTGCATATATATGTATATGATGATGAGCTTTATATATGCTGTTATGGCATATTTATGTTTATGACGATGAGCTTTATATATGCTGTTATTGCATAGTTATGTTTATGACGATGAGCTTTATATATGCTGTTATGGCATATTTATTACGATGAACTTTATATATGCTTAAGTTGACTTAAACTATTCTGTTATGTTTAGTTTATTGTTAAGAGATGAAGCCACATGTCATAAAATTGTCATGTAATTGTGCAATGTTAATAAATTAATATGTGAATTCCATATGAGGGAAATGTGGTGTCTTTGCAAAGGTTTAACTCAACATCCAGTGTCTTCTTTTATATTAATCATGTTTTGCCTCAGATTATAAAGTAAAATGTTGGATAATTTGAAATTATTTTGGGTTATGGTGTTTATTGTAGTCTACCTCGAAGTGAGTTGTCCACCCCTGTGGATGATTATCGGGCATCAAAGTTTCTCTCAGAGGACTGGATTAAAGACTTGTAAGTAACATCAATCCTGAGATAATGACTTTACTTTTTGCTGAATCAATGCCCTTTTTGCAGACATATTTACTTTTCTTTCAGCGGACTAAGTGCCTTTTCTTTCTGCTGACTTAGTGCCTTTTCTTTCTGCTGACTTAGTGCCTTTACTTTCTGCTGACTAAGTGCCTTTTCTTTCTGCTGACTTAGTGCCTTTTCTTTCTGCTGACTTAGTGCCTTTACTTTCTGCTGACTAAGTGTCTTTTCTTTCTGCTGACTTAGTGCCTTTACTTTCTGCTGACTTAGTGCCTTTTCTTTCTGCTGACTTAGTGCCTTTACTTTCTGCCGACTTAGTGCCTTTGCTTTCTGCTGACTTAGTGCCTTTACTTTCTGCTGACTTCATGTCTAAACTTTCTTCTGTGTTTGTGCTTTTACTTTCTGCTGACTTAGTGCCTTTTCTTTCTGCTGACTTAGTGCCTTTTCTTTCTGCTGACTAAGTGTCTTTTCTTTTTTCTGACTTAGTGCCTTTTCTTTCTGCTGACTAAGTGCCTTTTCTTTTTACTGACTTAGTGCCTTTACTTTCTGCAGACTTAGTGTCTTTGCTTTCTGCTGACTTAGTGCATTTTCTTTCTGCTGACTTAGTGCCCCTTCTTTCTGCTGACTTAGTGCCTTATCTAACTGCTGACTTAGTGCCTTTGCTTTCTAATGACTTAGTGCCTTTACTTTCTGCTGACTTAGTGCCTTTGCTTTCTGATGACTTAGTGCCTTTGCTTTCTGATGACTTAGTGCCTTTACATCCTGCTGTGTAAATGATTTTACTTCCTGTTTTCCACACACTCTGATCTAGGATGATGCTTAATGCCCGTGCCTTAAAGCCAGTATATACTTTTTATTTAATTGAAACTAGATAAAAGGTTGATGAATGAATAAATGGATTAAAAGTTTTAAGGAAGTGGTACTGGGAAATCAATGAAATAAGAGGCGTTTTTTTAATACAAATAATTGTTTCCAATGCAGTAGAAAACTCTTTCATGTACAAAGTAATGTACATGTGTGGGATACTTCCATTATTCTTTACAGATTTGTTCATACAACACATAGACACAATTTTGATTCTGCAACAAGTACAAGTGTTTGTATTTGATTAAACTTGTTTGTTAAGCATGGTACCATTGTAAGACTTTTTACATATTTTTACATGCTTACCGTAATTACTCTATGTTTTCGGACACTTAAAAATAATTATTTTTTTCGTGTCCGAAAACTTAGATACAAAAAATATTCACAAAATACAGGTGTCCGAAAACTTAGAGTCGAAAATTGAAGTGTCCGAAAAAAGCGTCAAATGTTTCAACGACTACCGGTAATAGCACGCGCTTGTAAAATACCATGCCGTATAGTATAAATTACAGTTATATATGTTTACACTACATTTTAAATAAATTTAAATGCTTAATTTATTTGACAGAAAGTTACTACAAGGTTGTACTTTGACCAACGAGTTCAAAGATGAGCATGTGATGTACCGATACTCGCTAGTATTAACCTGTAATTAACGCAATAAAAAAAGCAAAATATGAATTCTTTGTTTGTTCATTTTCGATAGTTGTTGTCTAACACCTTCCATTGTAAAACTTGCAATAGGGTGCATCACACTTTGAAGCGTATAGTATTTGTCACAGTTATTTAACTGAGAAGGGGTAGTACCATTGCGGTAGATAATTGAACTGTTAATTGGCACTACCCCTGGTAATTGTCATAACGCTTATGCTATCGGGCGAAACCATTGTTTAATACCGGTTTACCAGGTGATTTACCCAATAACGCAAATGTAATGGTCCGTTGCCCTCAGGCATGCACCTGCCATGTTTTATGATGTTAATCTGGTTGTAAAACCCCATGGTGGAAGTGTCCTTAGATATCGAAAACAGGACCGAAATTTGGTAAAATAGCGCTGTAAAATATACTGTCCAAAAACTTAAAGACATTAATTATGGACAAAACTCGTGTGTCCGACAATTAAGAGTCACGAAAAATAATTATTTTTGATAAAAAAAGGGGTGTCCGAAAACTTAGTGTCCGAAAACATAGAGTAATTACGGTAGTTCACATTTTTGTAGTGTTAAGTTTTAGAAAATACTTTTTGACATCGTTCATACTTGCTATCAGCTTATTCTTTTTCTCCTTCATGCCATGATACTGGTGATTTGTGATATGTTTGTGATTAAAGGACCACAAAATACAGCAGTAAGGCAAGAGAATTAGAGAGACAGGTGGCACAAGAGAAAATAAAAACACAAGTATGGGACGAACAGGTTTGTACAGCAAAATTTACTGTAGTAATGGGTTTATTCGCTTACTTTTGTTTGTGCCATTTTGTTTCTGTGTGAGTTCAAAACAAGCACACATTATGTTATTACCTAACTTGGGATATCCAAAAAACTTGTTTTGTTATCTCATAATTCCTGTTTTAGTTATCAGTGTAAACCTGAAAAGATGTAAATAAATGTGTTTAGACAGCCTTTTAATAATGTGCATTACTGTTTTGTCACACATAGCCAAACCTCAAACATTGCAACGTTAGCTAATGTCATATGATGTTTAGTTAATAAATAAAAACATTTTCCATTTTGGTCCAATGCAATTTTACTATCACTATGAGGTTAGTAGCAATTGGCCTGTCTGTGCTTCCGTCTGTTAGTTTGTACAAGGTTAACCCTGAATGATAAGTTTCATATAACACTAATATGCTTCCTATCAAGCTTTGATATTTGCATGTATAATATCTATGTACACTTTCAACACACTCACATTACCTTACCTCATTTTAACCTAACATTGACCTTCAGACCTATTCCAATTTCCTAATTTTGAGTCAAAATTTTCTTTACAATTAGTTTCTAACTTTAATGCATCTGTTAATTATGAAGACTTGTGCTGAACCCATTAAGGGGGAAAAGTTTTTTATTCTTTTGTTTTTCCTAAATAATACCAATAGGCGGTAACCACAAGTAGGAGTTGATGTTTGCTGTAGTTAAGCCATTTATGTTGCAGAGAAAAGTGAAAATGTATATATGCCACCATCATAAAGCCAGAACAACTCGCGGGCTGTTTAGATCATAAAACCAGATCAACTCGCGGGCTTTTTAGGTTTTATGCAGTTTGACACTCATCATTAGAGTTGGAAACAAACCTTAAAAATTTGAATTGTAAGAAACATATAAAATTTAATCAGAATTTCTGAGGGACTACAAACTCACCAAATTGCCTATCTGAGTGGTAAAGGGTTTAGCCATGACTGTTGCAGAGGAAGAAAGATGCCGAGGACTTGGAGAAGAAGATCCGTGTGAACCTGAAGATCTACCAGCGCGAGCCTGTGGTCATTGAGGATGTACCCATATCTGATGAGGAGGAGGAGGAGGAGGAGGGAGAGGAAAAGGAAGAAGTCCTGCCTGGTATTGGTTATTTGTGAGGGTTTTTTGAGATACGCGAATTGATAGTTGTTTCTAGGATACAAATATGGTTTAGATTTTATGTTTGTATTTCTATAAGCTCTGGTGAAGAGATTTACAACGTGTAAGCCATTTGCAATGATTTCTCCTGTGAAAAAAATCCTGGCAAATAGCTTATGAATTGTAACATACTTAAAAGGGTTTTTGAAATGGTCTCATGGTTTTGGTGGAATTTCTCCATAAGGTTAATGGTTGATGTGTTTCAATATATATTTACATCATAATAAAAAAGTTGTCATTTATTAGACAATAAATAATGACAGATCAAACAATAATTGTGATTTTCACATAATTTTTTATGTGATTTTCACATGATTTTATAAAAAAACATTTTTACAAATACAGTGCATAAGTTTAAATTTTGGATTGTCAATCCATTGCAATAAAAAAAAATTATATTTTATTCCTTTTTGCCCAGGACAACACAATTAAATATTATAATAAATAAAGTGAAATGTCAGGGGTATTTTTTAAATGTTTTTGTCATCTATGGGATAACAATAGTTTTACAGTTTGAAACAGTTCATCAATTTCAAAACTGCATAAGTGTTATTATATTCTTGACTCTTTATTGATCATAAATACAACCCTTATGAAATAATTCATATAATTTGTTATTGAAATATCTCAACTCATTTACATATGTTCAGAGCTGACATCAGAAATGGAGTCGAGGATTAGCCAGTGTTTACAGAGGGGTAATGGAGCGGATGTGTTAGTAGACAAGTTTAAGCAACAGATCACGCGCACTGACATAGCAACCCTCGGCGGACTGAACTGGCTCAATGATGAGGTGAGAATTAAATGTAGAAAAAAGACTTTGTTGAGCATAATGGGTGTTAATAAACAGATGTACAGTCTTAGAAATACACATACAACAAGGTTTTTTGTCCTTAATTTAGCATAAAAAATGTACATCTAGGGGAAAAATAATAATCTTAATGGGTAAATTACAATAACAATAATATTTCTAATGCCCCCAAATGAAATGGCGAAAGATCTAAGGCCCTTTGAACACTGCCTATAAAAAATTGAAAAAGCCAGCTACAAAATGCAAGAGTGCAAAACTTACTGTTAAAACTACCCTTAGTATATTATAGCTGCATCATTGGTAAATTCAGAAGGCAAATAAACTTTACTAGTCGACTTGTGAGAAAAAGGATGCAAATGAGTGTCCTCAATAAAATGTTGATCTTACATTTCAATATTTACTTGTCACATTTTGTATGCAGATCTTGACATCACACTTTGTTGATGTTAAAAGTATATACCCAATAAAGGACGTTTTCAAAATGAACATAGTTACATGATTTCTGTTAACTTTTTCTAAGGGTTCATTTTCTAAGGGGAAAAGTAATGACAGAAAAGTAATTTTTGAAAGATTCCAGTGTAAGTAAAATGTGAAAAATGTTGGCGTCCTTATCTCTTTGTTCATAGTTAACTAAAGGATTTTGTTGTTTCCTGAATATAAATAAATGACTGAAATTGTTTCGTTGATGGTTGTTAAATGAATGTTAGTTAACAGCAAAGTTAATGAAGTTTGTTTGATGCTGAGATTAGAGAACAATGCATTGACTTTGTTTACATGCATAGAATTGATGTTTTCAATTTGGACCTTACTATGAAAGTCACTAATCTTGTTCAGGCAAAAAATGTATACAGGATATAAAATATAAAAAGTAAAATCACAAAAGAATCATGAAGGTAATGGCATAAATATGTGAGAAAAATGTATCAGTAGAGTATATTTTTACATATTGAACAATAAAACACATTAATATGTGACACATGCACTATTGAGGGGCGTAACATTTTTAAACAAGCTTGTACATTTAGCATCTTTCTAGGACAGCGTGGCTTTAAAATTATAACCGTCTTTTGCCATGTCTGCCACAAATTAAAGTGTAATTGCATAGTCCTTTGTCTGTCTGGTCATTTGGCTTGGTGTGAATAACTGTGATTAACCAGGTTTTCAATGTTGTTCGAAATCCTGGTGATTAGATTGGTGGCGTCATATAGGTGGTTTCATTTCAATAAGTTTGTATTGACTGATCTTTACAAAACTTGGGGAAATTGTAAGCTCTCATGGGGACCTAGGTTTGGATTCAATTTAGGGTGTATCTTGTCAAGGTTTCTAAAAATAGAAAATAGGTTTCACTCAATAACTTGATTGTGCATGTGTACATGAAGAAATAGCTTTGGAATGCATTTGCAGCCTGTCTGGTAAAGGTCAAGGTCATTGTAACTACAAATAGAAACATAAAAAAACGTTGGTTTCTTATCAATACTTTTGTATTGCATTATCCAATCTTGATGAAACCTTGGTTATAGCATACTTGCATGGAGACATAGCTTGTGATTTATTATACCTCCATTACCATTTGTAACGGGGGCTATATAGGAGTCACTTTGTCTGTCTGTCTGTCGGTCTGTCCCGAAAATTTCATCCGATCTTCACCAACCTTGGTCAAAAGTTGTATATAGATGATGTCTAGGTCAAGTTTGAATATGGGTCAAATGCCAGGTCAAAAACTAGGTCAGGGGGTCACTTAGTGCGTTTAAAACCAAAAGTTTGTAGGGGCCATAACTATGTCATTTATCGTTAGATTTTTAAATGACTTGTTACATTTGTTCACTATCATAGGACGGTGTGTCACGCGAAAGAAGTACGTCAATACCTCCAAGGTCAAGGTCACACTTAGAGTTCAACGGTTAAATGCTTGTACGGGCCATTACTTTGTCCTTTATTGTGAGATTTTAAAATTATTTGGCACATTTGTTCACCATCATTTAAGGTGTGTCGCGCGAAAGAATGACGTCAATATCTCAGGGTCACACTTTGAGTTCAAAGGTCAAAAATGGCCATTAATGAACTTGTCCATGCCATAACTATGTCATTCATTGTGAGATTTTAAAATCATTTGGCTCATTTGTTCACAATCATTGGAAGGTGTGTCGCGCGCAAAAATTACGTCGATATTAGTGTTTTTCCCAGGAGGGCAAAGGGGCATGGCGCATTACTTTCAAAAAAGGCATTTTAGCGCGCAGTTTAGGCAAAAAAGGGCAAAAACGTTCCCTAAATACCTGAAACATGTAATCACATCAGAAGCAGTTGTGGAAAAAATAACATATAAACAAGCATATTTAATGGTAATAGATGTATTTAACTTACTATGATTTATAATAATTTATTTACCTTGCAATGTACATTTAAGTTCCATGCTGTTTCAATAAACTGTACAGCACGACAAACATAATAAAGCAATATATGCATATGAATCTGATTATACACAGATCCACTAACATATAAATGAAACCATGTTTGTCTTATCCCATTTTCTAACAATAATCTTAACAGATGTTTAAAATAACATTGCGAGTAAATTAATCGCTAACAATATGCAAACACTCGTTTCCGTGACATACATCCACCGAGTAGATTATGCATCATTGATTATCACAGACATTTCATTAATTCCTTCTTAATGTATAATCTCCATCGTTAATTCGAATGTTTACGATGTTATTTGCCATTTTTGCCGAGTCACAATTTAATTCTGTATAGTCCGCCATGTTGATAAAATGTCAAATGATGTAAGCGACAGGTGCGCATAGCAACGTTAAATCGTATACGCGATTCGCATTTTGTTAAATTAGTATACGTCTCAGTAATTATTTCAATAATTAGATCTAATTATCTTAAAGACGAAAACGATAAAGAATAAATTTGTTTGTGATTTTAAATGTAATTATGCGTAAAAATATATGTTTTGATATAACTGAATAATGCATGCAATGCACAATTGCCATGAGAATAACATCGGGTTTTTCATCAAAAGTCTCCGAAGTAATGATTTAATGGAGTACACATTGCCGACCGAAAAGTGCGCTTGGTATAACATAGCTTCCGGCATTATCGATTGATACTGACACGGGGTTATTCACGCATGACTTATTCGCAGCTTTGGAGCAGTCAGTAAGACCTACCTATAAATCCAGCACTGTAATAGATTAAATCTGCTCAATTGATTAATATAGTCGATTAGACGTTGACGTCTCTCGAGTAATCAAGCACAGTCGGAGCGTCACAGACAATCAATGAAGCTGATTTTGCGGACCAAGATAGATCGTAAGGCAATAAAGATGTTATCGATAAGGGTGCGTGGCGAAATTTGCCTTTGAAAAAAAGGGCGCGTGGCAAAATTTGCCTTTGAAAAGGGCAGAGTGGCGATCCGGGAGGGCGGCGTGGCTTTTCGCCACGCTGAAATGGCCTGGGAAAAACACTAGATATCTCCAAGGTCAAGCTCACACTTTGAGTTCAAAGGTCAAAAATTGCCATAAATGAGCTTGTCTGGGCCATAACTATGTCGTTCATTGTGACATTTTAAAATCATTTGGCACATTTGTTCACCATCATTGGACAGTGTGTCGCGCAAAAGAATTATGTCAATATCTCCAAGGTCAAGGTCACACTTTGAGTTCAAACGTCAAAAATGGCCATAAATGAGCTTGTCCGAGCCATAACTATGTCGTTCATTGTGAGTTTTTTAAATCATTTGGCACATTTGTTCACCATCATTGGACATTGTGTTGTGCGAAAGAATTACGTCGATATCTCCAAGGTCAATGCCACAATTTGAATTCAAAGGTCAAAAATGGCCATAAGTGAGCTTGTCCGGGCCATAACTATGTTGTTTATTGTGAGATTTTAAAATCATTTGGCACATTTGTTCACAATCATTGGATGGTGTGTCGTGGGAAAGAATTACGTCGATATCTGCAACGTCAAGGTCACACTTTGAGTTAAAAGGTCAAAAATGGCCATAAATGAGCTTGTCCGGGCCATAACTATGTCGTTGATTGTGAGATTTTAAAATCATTTGGCACATTTGTTCACCATCATTGGACGGTGCGTCGCGTGAAAGAATTACATTGATATCTGCAACGTCAAGATCACACTGTGAGTTCAAAGGTCAAAAATGGCCATAAATGATCTTGTCTGGGCCATAACTATGTCGTTCATTGTGAGATTTTAAAATTACTCAGTACATTTATTCACAATCATTGGCCGGTGTGTCATTCAAGAGAATTACGTCGATATCTGCAGCGTCAAGGTCACACTTTGAGTTCAAAGGTCAAAAATGGCCATAAATAATCTATGTCATTCATTGTGAGATTTTAAAATTACTCAGTACATTTGTTCAAAATCATTGGTCAGTATGTCATGCGAAAGAATTACGTCTATATCTTTTTGATCACAGTCATTGGACGGCGTGTCATGCCAAAGAATTCAAGAGTTCAAAGGTCAAAATGGCCATAAATTATAATGGCATAATAATTCTTAAAAATCACCATAAATTAGCTTCTCTTGTTTTGTGAAGACAGCATGCAATTTAGTCTTGTGTCAATGCACCATGTGGGGGTATACATCACGTCTGTGACAAAGCTATAGTTTTGATCATGTTTTGTTAGATTCAACCTCTCTTACTAAACAAAGAAAAATAGCTTACTCCCAATAGCTTGAGTTTGGGTGGAGTAATGTTACTGAATTTGTGTGTGTAGGTTGTTTGCACACAGACATTGCCTGGTATTGCATTTTGTGCCAGTCAGGTCAAAGTCTAGGTCGCTGTTACTAAAAATTAAAAAAATGGTTTCTTTTAACATTTGTGTTTGGATGGAGGTATTTCAGTTATATTTTTCTTTTAATTTGCATTTAATAATGCATGTTTGATATGACATGGTTAGCAACACAATTGTCAATTGCTGGCATAAGTATGTTCACCTGGTGCTGTTTAGCTTACCTAGGAACTACTCTTAAGAAAGTTAAAAATTGCACACACAAAAAGAAATGTCTGATACTAAATTCTTGAATAACAGACCGGTTTACTTCTACGGATTCGCCGTAGTTACTACGGATTATTTGGCTAAACTACGCACTACGGATTTGTACTGAAAAACTACGGATCCATTGATCAAAATGATCAAATTTCAGTTTTTAATCATGCTTTTGCTTATTTTCGGTCTTTGCAGGTAATTTATCAATCATAATCATTTTGGCGCTTGCATAGTAATAGGGTTAAAATTCAAGCCTCCCGGGGAACGAGTGCTGATCGAGCTTGTCGAGTCGTCACCGAACGACAACTGACTTACGTATTGGTTTGCAAATTAAGCCGAATATATATGATTTTACGTTTGTATCCAGTATACACATATCTCTCTCTCTATTGCGGAGAATACCGACGATAGTCGTATATCGGGATTGGGCACGCCTGTTTTTACACACGTCCAAGATGGCGGCAAGCAGACAAGAAATTGCGATTAACGGCGAAAATAATAAATACCATTCAAATTAACAACGGATATCATATGGTCATTAGGGAATAATGTAATGCGTGTGTCAATTAACGCAAAATACTACGTTTGAGATTAAAAATAGCAACTAACATTTATCAGAAATCTGCACAATGAATGTGCGTCACGGAAACGAGTGTTGAAAAATTGGTGTTCAGTCTACTCACAAAGTTAAAGCATTTTTTATAATAAGATGAGTATCGTTCAAAAATGGAAAGAGACAAAGATGATTTAATTTATATGTTAGTGGATCTGTGTATACTCAGATTCATATGCATATTCTGCTTTATTATGTTTGTTACGCTTTACAGTTTAATGAAATAGCATTGAAATGAGATTGTCAAGTGCAAGATATTGAAAGGTAAATAAATAAAATATATTATTTTAACTCCATTTAATACATCATTAATACAACAAGAACACTAAAGGGTGTTTGTCAATATTTTTTTATGTTTTCCCCTTATGATATTTAATTTTTAAAAATACTGAATTAAATTAATAGCTACTCTTAAAGAGCTTATGATCAAATGATGTATTTAAGAATCTATAGATTATTGCAAGTTTAATATGCATGTGGAATGTGGATGGATATTACCTAAATATTGTCTTCATTGTAATAAGACGTTAAAGCAGCACTTTATAATATAAAAATGCTGTCAAACATGCACTTAAATACAATTTTAATTCTGTTACTTATAATCATATTTATAATGCTTAATGTTTCCCAATTTCATGGTTTATTGGGCTATTTTATCTAATTTCATGGTTTATCACGCTAATTTTCCCAATCCAAATTGCACAGGCTGTAACAAATAAATGCAAAAAAATCACATAACAGATTAAATTATTAGCAAGTAAATTCATCTAATGCTTTATGTACCGTAAAACTGATATGTGACCCAGTCATGCTGTTTTAATGCTCAAAATGATTGAAAAGGTTAAAACTACTGACAACAGCCGAAAACTACTGAGAGATGCCCTCCATACTACTGAGAAGCAATCGGTAGGGTAAACAGGTCTGTAATAAGGCAAAAAGGCTTGTTGTAATCAATTGCATGATATACTGAATAAAATATTTGGGGGGGGGGGGGATAATGGACTGTTTGCTGTTAATACACCACTCCCATTTATTTTCAGGTGATCAACTTTTACATGAATCTTCTCATGGATCGAGGCAGCAAGCCCAATATGCCAAAGGTTCACGCCTTCAACACATTCTTCTACCCGAAAATCAGTCAAGGGGGTCAGCAGTCAGTGAGACGATGGACAAAGACTGTTGACGTCCTGGCCGTAGACTACATCATAGTTCCTGTCCATCTGGGCATGCACTGGTGTCTGGCTGTAAGTGTCACCAATGGAAACATATGAGTCACGTCTTGAGAAAACAGGGCATAATGCATGTGCGTAAAGTGTCGTCCCAAATTAGCCTGTGCAGTCCGCACAGGCTAATCAGGGACGACATCTTCTGCTTTTATGACATTATTTGTTTAAATGAAGTCTCTTCTTAGCACAAATCCAATTTAGGCACTGCACAGGCTAATCAGGGACGCCACTTTACGCACATTATGCCCAGTTTTCTCAGAGCATGTTAAGTTAAATGTATTGGCTTTTGAGAGATTCCTCACCAGGATTTCAGTAAATGAGTTTCAACATTGTTCCAGATTCCGTTATGCACTAGTTTTTCAATCATCGCAGTAAACAAAGTGTTCAATATAATATATTTTTAACGGAATAGATAAGTATTTGATTTCTAGTAGCCTGAATAACATATCACCCGTCACTTTTTGTTGAGTTTTTGATAAGTTGAAGACTGTTTACATTTTTTTCAAGCTATTCTACTAGTATTTCAGTCTCTTTACTAACATGTTTTGCCAAACAATCCTGAATTTTTATTGCATTTCATGAGTCTGAAAAAGTTACAATTCTGCCTATTGGACATTAGGAGAACTTCTCATGTATACAATTATTATGCAGGGCTTGTGGCCTTCAGTGTTTTTTTATCTTTAATTTAAATTCAAAAAAGTATCTGGTTCACATTTTTAAAAAGTGTATCTTTAACATATATGTATGTATCTTTTGAAATACCCCTTATATTTTTGCTCTGTTTACTACAGGTTATAAACTTCAAAAAGAAGGAAATCCAGTATTACGATTCAATGGGAGGAACCAACCAAAAGTGCCTAAACCTTCTCAAGTGTGTATTGTGATTTGTCTTCCTTATCAGCAAATTTATACTATGAACCTTGATGTAATTACATTTAAGCTTGTTATCCCCCGCCATAGGCGGAGGGATATTGTTTTGGCGTTGTCCGTCCTTCCGTCTTTCCGTCCGTCTGGAGCCATATTTTGGAAGTGCTTTGGCGGATTTCCTTGAAATTAGGTATGAGTATATATATGGCTAACAGGACGAGGCACGCCAAATGGCATTGTACACCATCTGTTAATAACGGAGTTATGGCCCTTTGTATCTTGAAAAAATGCTTTTTAATATAAGGTTACAGCTTTATCTCCATTAACACATGAGCCAGAGGCATGAAACTTGCCATAGTTGTTCTCAATCATCTGGGGGTGCTTCACATTCAACACCCATCAATCTAGGGGCTAAAGTCAAGGTCACACATTGAGGTCAAAGGTCACAAATTTGATCAATTATTCAGTATTTAGTCATTCCTTTACTATGCCATGAAACTTGCTATAGTTGTTCTCTATCATCTGGGGTTGCTTCACATTCAACACCCATAATCCTAGAGGCTAAGGTCAAGGTCAAACATTGAGGTCAAAGGTCTACACCCATCCATAAACAAAATTTATATGGCGGTCGATATCAATTCAACAAATTTGCTTGTTTTATGTAGGTCTGAGTTTCCATTAGGTGAAACCTATTTTCAATTAGTTTAAAAGTGGATTTAAATATTTCTTGCAGTCTTCTTACTTGACCAAGGCCTAAAATAGGACTTCAGACATTTTATTTGTTTCATAAAATATTTTGTATTCATGTATAATTTGTTCATGGTGATTAAAAATTGTCTATATTTTTAGCTAGTTTTAAGTTGATCATATCATGTCTTTTCATTTATTCTTTTTTATGCTCCACGAAATAAAATTTCGGCGGAGCATATAGTTGCCAGTTTGTCCTGCCTTACTTACTTACTTACTTCCGTCACACTTTTGCTACCGTTTCTCATAGCGCCTTCAATACTTTACCAATCGCTTTCATATTTGGCATGTAGGTACTTTGCAAGGACCTCTACCTTTTGATGAGGTTTGAGGTCACTGGGGTCAAGGTCAAGGTCACCGAGGCTAATAATAGACTTCCTTCTGTCACACTTTTGCTACCGTTTCTCATAGTGCCTTCAATACTTTACCAATCGCTTTCATATTTGGCATGTAGGTACCTTGCATGGACCTCTACCTTTTGATGAGGTTTGATGTCACTGGGGTCAAGGTCAAGGTCACCGAGGCTAATAATAGATTTTTTTAGGTGTTTATTAACACATACATTGACAACGCGCATCATCAGGGAGCATCCATCAGTTTCACTGATATTCTTGTTTTAAATTTGAATTGTTTTCCTTTGTGGTGTTCAAAAGGGTAGATATCTAAGATAAGAACACCAGTTTACAAGGGAAACTTGATAACAAACCCATTACATCAATGATCACTTTAACACCTCTTTGCCAACTCTTGTGTTTTGAAAACGAAATCACTTGTGACTTATCCCATTTTTGAAAACGAAATCACATGTGACTCCCATTTTTGTGAATGTGTACATGATTGATCATTTTCAGGACTTATCTTTGTGATGAAAGCAAAGAGAAGAAGAAGAAAGACTTTGATCTCACTGGCTGGAACACAGTAACAATGAAGGTTAAGTTTATATTTGTAATACTATTATACTATGTGAATTTTAATAAATGTTTTATCCAATACCATAGGTATATAATTCACTTGTAGATTTTAGGCTCCCAAGCTTTAGTTCACAGGCTTACACTGACTCAACATTTTCTGTAACCTTATTTGCCTCACCATGGCAAAAGTCAACTCATATTTGGTACATTTGTTTTCATACAATATTTTTGTTTAGCAAAGTAAAAATTTCTTTAGCAAAATGGGTCAATCGGTAGTTATTGGCTAATGTTTCTTTAAGTGGAGTAATCACTGCTTCACTATTTAATGTTTGATATTTCAATGGGAAACAAATTTCATGGGTTTAGATAATCCAATCAATTCGCCAAATTAGCCAATTGCTGCAAATAAGAACATTGGGCTCAAGAAATTTCCATTTGACTACAAGGTTTTATTCATAATTACAGTTCAAATATTCAATATAATAAGAACTCAGAAGTAACAAGGTAAATTTGGCTCCAGACATCTTTTACCCAGTGGGAGCCCTTATTGATATGGTGTGTATTGCAGGATATACCCCAGCAGATGAATGGGTCTGACTGTGGAATGTTCACCTGTAAGTTTGCTGACTACATCACCAGGGAGGCTCCCATCACATTTACTCAGGTAAATTAACCACATCATGTGATAATGCGTCTTATTCCAGCCTAACTCTTGGCCAGCCTGCACATTTGCAGTCTGGTTAGTAGCTTCCCTGTCTGCTTTAGTCACTCAAGGTTTCATGGTCTCATTAGCGAAAATTATAGCTATTCACCATGCTGGTTGCTTATGGCATAATATTAACTTTCTTACAACGCTGCTTATGTGAGATTTCCTTCAAAAGCTGAATGTAAGAAATAAATGTACTTTCATTTCCAGTCTTGGCAAAAGTCAGTCAGCCTTCTGACGAAGAAAGTTTAATTGCATGATGTCCACCATAAAGTCTCAGAATAATGGCCTTTCTGGCCAGACCCAAAATCAGGTCAACTACCAATTTGAAGTTGATTCCCCTTTTAGTGGAATATGGACCAGTAATTTTTAGCTCGGCTGTTTTTGGAGAAAACCCGAGGTATTGTCATATCCAGCTCGTCGTGTTGTTTTGAGCATTGGCTCTAAAATCAATGTGCTTCAACCTACAACTTTGAAACTTCCTATGTAGCTGCACCTTGATGAGTTCTACATGCCACATCCATTTTTGGGTCACTAGGTCAAAGGTCAAGGTCACTGTGACCTCTAAAAAAACAAAAACAAATAATAATTCTGGCAAGCTTTCATCTATTCAAAACTGCACCTGCAGCCAAGAGTGTTTTTATTTAGAGAGCAGTTATTTTCTTATTTTGTATTTTCTTAAATATTTAACAACTACTAGTTAAAGCAGCAAGCTTTAGTAAAAAATAAACTTTTGAAATAATTGTCCTACTTAAAACTAAATGAAATTCTTGCTAAGACAGCATTCAGGGAAATGACAGTGACATTAGTAGTTTTAACTCAATGACAGTGTTAGTAAAGCAATTATTTGTAAAATTATATAAACTATCACATGGTCATAGAATGATATTTTGCATTATTGCAATAAAATATTCCCTGATGAGAATGAACAACTTATTGTGGAAGTTCATTTAAATTGAATATCTTTAAAATGGGACTGTAAAATTGAGCCTTTATCTCGGACATCTGGGCTTAATGCACATGCTAATTAGGAACAACTATTCCTGCTTTTATGGAATCTTGTGTAAATGAAGTCTCTTGTTAACAAATATCCAGTTAAGGCAGAAAGTGTCAACTCATTAGCATGTGCAGAATGCAAAGTCTTATCTGGGATGACACTTAAAGCCTATTAATGAAGCCCAGAGTTCACAGAATGAGGCTCAATTTATCTTTGTTGCTGTAATTGGGGCACAGTCACTTGAAGCTGTGATCATTTGCATGAAAAATTGTGTGGAGAAGTATACAGTGTGTAAATAAGAGGTCCTGTGTTCTTGTTTTCAGCAACACATGCCATACTTCAGGAGAAGAATGGTGTACGAGATTGTTACAGGAAAACTGCTACAGTGACATTCATAAACATCTGCAAAGTCAAAAGTGCTGAGACAGATCTTGAAGATGACAGATCTGGACATTAATTTTCTGAAGCCAGGGTAACCAATGGACAGAGCAGGAACCTTTTTGCCACTACAAGTCAGAAATTACAGCAGTCAAACAATTACAAGGAAAAAAAAATGACTTAAAAGAAATGCTTAGATTGCAGTTTTTGTAAGTTGCTGTTTACATGAACATACAAATTACTATAATGTAGCGATTCAATCAACAGTGAATAGTAATTAAAAAGAAGTCGCTCACGTATGTGCAATAAACAGATTCACATGAAGGTATTGGAATAAACTGTGTAAGAAAAACAAACAGTTCTAAGGGCATAAAAGATAAGGTGTTATTTGGTAGAGGCTTCTGAAAACAAAGCCCAGAGAAGGGTGCTAAGTAGTGACTGGAGTGGTGTCAAGCCATGTTGCAGGGTGAGTAGGATCAGGAAATTGACAAACTACCTGTGTGTCAGAATTGCAGCAGAATTGGTGGGAACATGTTTTGATGAAAGACAATAGTTAACAGGACATGTTGCGACTTGGTTGTATATATGAGGTCTGATGGACATGTACATACTTGTTTAAATTTTTGCATCTGGTCTTTATGTTATGTTTGGCAACTCTTTCCACCTTGTGTAAGACCAAGTTCAGTGGCAAAGTTTCAAAGGATTATTTTTATTAAACATTATTATTTCTAGACTTTAAAATGAGAAAAAAGGGAAAAATGAATGCATATTTGAGTGACATACATATTAATTCAATTCCTATAGAAAATAATATTAAAAAATCAAGATATTTTTTCTGTGATTGTGCAACTTTGAACAACAGAATATCATTACAATATGCCATATATATAAGTAATTGTATCATTGGAGCTTTTGTCATAGAGAATTATTATACTTCAATTCAACATACCGGTACTAGCTTTCTCCATTTGCGAGTGGTTGTTTTCAAGTTGGTCTATATTTTTGCTTAAACTGAATTTTCCTTATTATATTAATATTACTTTGACTTTTGTAAGTGCTTTCTCTTATTGCAATTTGTAATAAATTAGATGTGTGTCTCAAAGTCCATTATTGACATAAGCATCCAGTTTTTCTGTTTTAAGTACATATAATATAATTATGTTATGGCTACATTGCAAATACAACCTTACTTTACCAGGTTAGCATAATAACCCATACAAATTGAGATATTTATGCCCCCCTTCGAAGAAGAGGGCGTATATTGTTTTGCTCATGTTGGTCCGTCCGTCCGTCGGTCCACCAGATGGTTTCAGGATGATAACTCAAGAACGCTTAGGCCTAGGATCATGAAACTTCATAGGTACATTGATCATGACTGGCAGATGACCCCTATTGATTTTCAGATCACTAGGTCAAAGGTCAAGGTCACTGTGACTCGAAATAGTATAATGGTTTCCGGATGATAACTCAAGAATGCTTACGCCTAGGATCATGAAACTTCATAGGTACATTGATCATGACTGGCAGATGACCCCTATAGATTTTCAGGTCACTAGGTTAAAGGTCAAGGTCGAAGTGACTCTAAACAGTAAAAAGGTTTCCGGATGATAACTCAAGAATGCTTACGCCTAGGATCATGAAACTTCATAAATACATTGATCATGACTGGCAGATGACACCTATTGATTTTCAGGTCACTAGGTCAAAGGTCAAGGTCACAGTGAGTTGAAACAGTAAAATGGTTTCCTGATGATAACTGAAGAATAATTAGGCCTAGGATCATGAAACTTCATAGGTACATTGATCATGACTGGCAGATGACCCCTATTGATTTTCAGGTCACTTGGTCAAAGGTCAAGGTCACAGTGACAAAAAACTTATTTACACAATGGCTGCAACTACAACTGACGGCCCATATGAGGGGCATGCATGTTTTACAAACAGCCCTTGTTAATTTAGATATGTATGGTTGATAAGTCAGAAAAAGATTTTGTTTCATAGTGTATATAAATAATATTGCATTTTTTGAATTGTATGTTTCATGTTAATGTATAGTGTATTTTTCATCTGAAACAGTTGCATCATATTATTATTTATTTACAAGAAACTTGGAAATAAAAACTTATCTGCCCTTTGAAATTTGTCATTATTATTTTCTTCCCTTTTTCAAACAGGTTTTGCTATACTGAAAGAATTGAAGAACTAATGTTATGACTAAGTATGTAATTTGAATGCAAATAAAAATATCAAACAACAGCATTAAGTGTACTTTGTGTATGTGCTCGCAATGGTCCATAGCCCAGATCCATTTATGGATTAAGATGCATAAGTCTTAACCAGTGAATGATCTTATCATGGATTAACATTATTATTGCTTCACAAAGGACAAAAAAATGTAGATATCAATTTTTTTTAAAGAAAATGGTTGTGTCCAATCATGGCCTTTTACAAACGTGAAAACAAATGTTTTTATTGAACGGCTTCTTTTAAAAAAGAAATCCAGGCTTTCATTTCTAACTTAATTTATAAACTTCTGAATGTTCACACAGAAGTGCTAAAAAGAAGTCTTATCTATGAGGCCAGATTTTTATTCCGAGGATCAGTTTTGGTTTGATACAACATGAAAAGCTGAAGGTGAGCAAGCAACTCTGCACCAAATGCAATGGCCAGCACAGTTGTACACATTTAATGTTCTGTCCAAGAGACATGTGCCAGGGTGTCGGACCAAATGGTCAGCATGTGGCTAAAATAACCATGATCAGATGACAGTTTGTTCTGTTTAAATTATGCATTTATTCTATCACTGTCGACATCACCTCTTATAAATATTTTCTTGTGTACCACAATCTTGGCAGTATTCAGGGGCGGTTCCAGGATTTCTGGTTGGGGGGGGGATATTGAAAAATTTGCTTGGGGTAATAGCCTGGTGGGTACAGGGCAAATCCTTGCTAGGGGGGCCAGCACGATTTTAGTATTTTGATGGCTCGTTTTGGTGTTGGCGCATTCATCTTTGTTGACATAAAATGCAGCGAAAAGAGAATCAATGTGCAAAAAGAGGGATACAGCAGAATCGCAAAGTTCTATTTGATAAAACTGGGCGACAGAGAGGCTCAAGTTAAAACATTTAGCAATTGTCTGTGATAAGTGGGAAATGTTGTGTACAAAAAAGAAGAAAAATTAGTTTAAATATGCGATTTAGATCTAGTTAAGTGTGAAACATCACATGAATTGACTTTACTTTGGCGATTTGAGGGGGGGGGGGGGCGGCGAACACCGCATCCGCCCCTCCTCCCCCCCCTCCCCCCTTGGATCTACCAAAACATTGTAACCACCTAAGTACCACATGTGTGTCTCCATCTTGATTAAACTTGTTTTTTTCTTCATAATATCTAGACCAAGTCGAAATCTGGGTCAAATATGTCCAAAACTTAGCTCACTCAGTTAAATCATACTTATTAAATATTAGTAATACTTATTACTCAATCTTGAGGAAACATGTACAGATATTTATCTTTAAAATATTCATTTCAACTTTACTCCCAAAACAGGTCTTTGGAAACTTTATAATTTTTTATGTCAGACAGTGTAAATATACAAGAAATAAAAATAAACGATGATATTAAACTTCAATATGCATCACCCATTTATTATTATAAAAAAAAATTAATGAAATTCCTGACAGTTTATTACAGTTTACAATAAGTGATGCAATTTTTTTAAATAGACATTCTGCTTATGGAGTTAAGGGCAAATCTATTTCATTTGGGAGACAAAACTTATAAAAAAAACATCATTGAAGAATTGGGAATCTCAAATAAATAATATTTGAAACAAAAATGTGAAGTACAGTTTAGGCCCTATATAAGTAAAAAAATAATCGACTCATTTTTTGAGGAGTTTTGTTGTTGTGTATAACAAATGAACATTTGTTAGGGTTTTGGGACGGGGCAGCAGTTTATGCCGACTCCCTGTGGGTTATCTGTAAATCAAATATTACATTTAATCATCCATCACATATTATCCGCGCACCGATACATGTGCTTCATGTTTCAAAACCTATCCGTGAATACATGTCAATATGTTAAATTGACGTAATCAGCAGTTTGTTTATTACAAATATGGATGCATTCATCAGGCATGATATTGTTTGCTCCGGCAATCACGATCGATGATTAATAGTTTGCCCATCATGAGTGTTGTCATAGTTGCTATAGTGATGTACCAAAACTTAGCTTCTATAAATATGAACCTATCAGAACGCTCAATATCCAACTATCTGTCGAGGACTTGTTTACTTCCGGGGCAATATTGATTACTTTGATTATTGACAATCAACTTTTGACCATAAATTCCTGACCAGATTTTCATTACAATTAATCGTCGAATATTGCTGTTTCGTATAACTTAAATAGTTTGAATGCCTTCAAACATGGGTGACATGGATGAATATATTTTCGATGACGATGGAAATCCGATCTTGCAGTGTCCGAATTTTGTGCAACAAGAAAATATTTTTGCTAATGAACCCGACTTAAAGGATATATTTCACATTAAATCGGATGGGTTTGATGTTCTACTTTCTCTTGCCAAGGGTCTTATAACTTGGACTAATGTTAATCCATCAGGTAATACGTTTTATATTGCAATAAATTATTTATTAAGGTTTAAGTTTTGAATTTACTGTTAATTAACGTTTAATTATGTTTATCAAATTGTATCAGCTGTTAATAGTGTTATTTATAGATATTAAACATTATTATAATTTGTACTCATTTACACTTTTTATTTATTTAAAAAATGCTAACTTGATTTAAAGAAAAAACAAGCAATCATGGTAATTTATATGTTTGCAATGATAAATATATAATATGATGGCGGTGATCATTGGCTGTTTGGCCTATATTATACTACGCATGAAATGATAATAGCTGTTTAAAGATCTTTTATTTAATGTTGACATATTTTTTTGCATTTTCAGCATTATGATTACCGTTTCAAAATGTTTAGACTATACTACTTATTATTATTAATATTAATTACACATTAGGTTTTTTATTAAGTGGCCACTGGTCTTAAAAAATTAAGTGATTATCAATTAATGGGGTAAGAGGTGATAATAGATCAAATGTTTCTTTGACTGATTGCTGAGTTGATTTTTATTAATTACTATACATAAGTTTCCATTATGCCGTTTAACTGGCATAATTTCATCTGAAAACTCTAGAACAGAACAGATCCTTTTATTTTCACCCAAGTATATAACATAAACAATAATTTTAGTACAATATTGTGACTTCCGATAATTGAGCAGGGGGCATTTACGGTAGTATGAATATATATATATAAAGATATTGACTAAGAATATGTAGGATAAAGCAACACCAATATACATAGTGAGCATTGTCTGCAAATGTAGTAATGGTACATAATAATGAAGCCCGATATTTCGAGGATTCTAATATTCGTATATCGAGGTAAATGGGATATAGGGTGGATCCAGAGTGAATGCACCGAGACTCTACAAACAATAATTATCAATGTGTTAATATCACAATAAGGTAATGTGGCAGTGTGCAGGAATAAACAAATCCCAAAATTTTAATTAACACTGCACTGTATTGGCTTCCACTGTATTTTGCAATCCAGCACATGACACGCTTTATGTCATTAATTGCAAATAGGTAAGAAAAAGAAGAAAGGAAAAGGTGAAGACCGAAACACTGTTATGCTGAAAGACATTTTTGCGGTGTCGCTGAAAAGGAAAAAGTCAAACACAGATTCAGATGAAGGATTCTGTATAGGTAATCATGGTTGTAGAAATAATGATGAAGAATGACAGTCAGCTTGCAGAGCGATTTGTTTTCAGGGTAAACATGTGTGTCCAAAGGTTTCAAATACGTCATGACAATGAATTTATTGATTTTCATTAAAATATTTTTATAACATTTAATTAAATAACATCTTTTAAATATTTTTTTATTCATATTATTCATCAATAATTTATATGTTTAGTTTTTTAATGGTCACAGGGATTCTGACTGATTAACAAATCAATTAATTATTCTGAGTTATGTTTTGTTTTTATCTGTTCTAATATCATTTAACTTCATTCTGTTTAATCATGCTTATAGTTTATCTGATATTTTTCAGGTTTTACTTTGCATATATGCGACATATTTGGTCCAAACCTTCTCAGTGAGAGAGCTGTGGTTTTTGAGCATCCCAGTGAAGCACTGTGCAACCGATACCTGCACAAGATCCAGTCTTATATCACAAGTATGCACTGGGGGTTTTCCCACCATTTTGGGAATGGGGCTTACACCCTTTGTGTTGGGAAAAATTTCATCTTTTGCCTAACGTTGGAAAATTTTAATGTGTTTACAATTATTTTAATTTGATTGTTAATGTTTTTTTAAAGATATTTTCTAATAATCAACACACAGAGCCTTGAATTAATTACATTTCCATTAATAATTTAATTTTCAATGTAAAAAGATAGCCCCTCACCCCCCTAAAAAAAATTGTATCACAAGTAATGATTTTTATGCCCCCGGTAGGGTGGCATATAGCAGTTGAACTGTCCGTCAGTATGTCTGTCTGTCCGTCCGTCCGAAAACTTTAACATTGGCCATAACTTTTGCAATATTGAAGATAGCAACTTGATATTTGGCATGCATGTGTATCTCATAAAGCTGCACATTTTGAGTGGTGAAAGGTCACGGTCATCCTTCAAGGTCAAAAGTAAAAAAATACAATCCAAGGGAAGTAATAAGCTTTAAAAGGGAGATTATTTCTAAACCTGCCAAATGATATATTGAAATTTTATTTGAAAGGGGCGCAATAGGAGTCATTGTGTTTCTGACAAACTCATCTCTTGTTAGGCTTATATATTATAACATTAAGTGAACATGTGGAAAAATATTAGTTATTATATGCACACCAATAATAAACTTATTCTAAGATACTAGCAGCTTTTAATTTGTCTTCATTTGTTTATGAATTAATTAGGCTTTTATGACTTCAACAGGTAAGAGTTGCAACTAAATAATCTTGCAAACATTCGTGCATTTTTTTATTTGCAACAATTTATCTCTGTTTCTTTTACCTATAAAATGTGTGTGCAATTGCTTTTATATCATATAATTTGTATTTCCAGAACTGTTCAAACGCCCGACCTCGGTGAAGCTGTTCCTGCAAACTCATGCAGGCGGCAAGAATGGTAGCTCCCTATACAAGAGCAAAGTCCTGCCACTCTTCCAGGCGGCAGATGTCCAAGTTGACTGTGTTGGTAAGTAACCCTTTCCCACTTAGAAGCTAAGTGAAAATGGCTTAGTGCAAACAGCATAAAACCAGAACAGCCTGCGAGTAACTCGCAGTCTGTTCAGGTTTTATGCTGTTTGCTTCCCATCAGTATCTAAGGTTTGGAGATGAAGCCTTAAAAACTTAAATCTAGTAAGAAAGGTCTTATATTAAATCTAACTTTCTAAGGGACTACACATGCGTAAAATTAGTATCTTAGTGGTAAAGAGGTAAGGCAGTTATTGGTGATTGAAATGAGCACAAACCGATCAGCGACAGGCTTTGAAATTTTTTCACTCAAATCATGTCATATTTAATTTGGGTTTTCTTGGCAAAACTATGATGTTTTAATGAGTTTTATCAGTCAATAGACCTCTACTTATTGTGTATGGTTACTTTTTATTCAAATAAATAAATTAACAAACTTAAAATTTTTAAAAAGAACAAAAAACATGATGTTCATTACAAGACACTTTGTATTTCATGCATGAACCAGTAAGTTGATCACAGTTTGAACTGACATCTAGACATTTTTTTTTAAATCTTATAACAAATGATATAACGGTATAGAAAGAAATATTCATTAATAAGGATTGTGCCATTTCTTTAATTTGGAATGAATATTTTCATTACAGAGGTCCAGCATAATGAACACATCAAACAGGAAATGGTTCATATTAATCTAGATGCCTTTGACTGGTAAGTTTGACCGATATATATATATCATTTATATTGAAATAAATGTTCCATGATTGGGTATATTAGAGTCGTGTTCTGAGAAAACTGGGCAAAATGCTTGTGAGTAAAGTGTCGACCCAGATAGACCTGTGCAGTCCGCACAGGCTAATCAGGGACGACACTTTCCGCTTCTATGAAATTTTTCGTTTAAATGAAGTCTCTTGTTAGCAAAAAATCCCATTTAGGCGGAAAGTGTTGTCCCTGATTAGCCTGTGTGGACTGCACAGGCTAATCTGGGACGACACTTTACGCACATGCATTTAGCCCAGTTTTCTCAGAACACGGCTCATTAGATTGTGAGTGTGTGTTATATTATGCCCATACCTTGTTATGAAATGTGCTTGAATCAACATGTATTGATGTGCTCATTTTCACAGAATAATACTGTAGTGTTTTGATTGATAATTAGACAATATAGTTAATATACATTAATGTAAACTATGATTTCAGCAAGAATTCTTCAAGTTGGTGTATTTAGTCGACAGCTATATGTTGGTACTAATATTTTTTATTAATAATTAACATATAAAAATGGTGTATTTGAAATACATCCTTCAGAAAATGTGCAAAACATTTTAAGTATTCAAACATACTGCATTTAAACCCCTTACATATTGAAGCAGTCAGAACTTATTGGTACTGGTAGCTTTAACCCCTTACATATTGAAGCAGTCAGAACTTATTGGTACTGGTAGCGTTGATAGTCAAGGCTCTCAGGGCTCATCACAATGTTTTCAAATGAGACCATTGTAAAAAGTGGCAAATAATTCATTTTTTTTAAAGTTCACTGGTATAATTGTTTTAATAACTTGTTTAATACAAACATGAAAATTGTAAGTATTAAATTGGCTGCAGAATGATTCCCTGTTACAGAATTGCAAACTAAAATATCAAGAGCCTGTAATTGTTCAATTAGAGCCACAAGTGCAAACCATAGCAATTTATTATTGTAATAAACTGTTCAGTTTTCATTATGTACAGCATAATTGCCATGGGAGGTGATGGCACAGCCAACAAGGTCGCTGATGGGTTGATGACAGCATCCCAGCGGTGTCGTGATGTTGATCAGAAACTGGGCTTCACACCAGTCAGGGCAAGACTTCCATTTGGAATCATCCCTTGTGGTAGGTAGTCTTAAATTGTACAGTAAATTTGTAAAAGACACAAATCCAATAATAATGGAATTTCTTAATAGTAAGGTAATTAATTTTGCTATAGGACGCTGCAGTTAAGCTGGTAGTAAGGTAAGGTAAAAAAAACTTAATGCTCTTCATGTTAAAATATCCTAAACAATATCTTGAGTTAAAGAAACTGTGATAAAGTGTTTCTCTTTGTAGATCATAAGTAGCTTACCAGTAGATGCATTTTCTAAAGGTATTTCAAAATCTTTTATATACCAGGCTCCACCAATGACATTTGTCGATCCATAACGGGATGTGAGGATATAGTGACCTCCATCATCCACATTCTCATGGGTCAGACCACGCCAGTTGACGTGTGCACAGCTTATAACGAAGATAAATTCCTGCAGTGGTGTTTCAACTGCCAGTACGGTTTCGGTGGAAATGTGTTGACGTTCAGAGAACGGTATAAGAAGCTTGGAAAGCGGGGACTGGAGCCAGCCTTCATCAAAGCACTGACTAAAGCTAAACTCAGGTAAGCTGGATATGCACTTTCATTTATAGTATATGTGTAAAATTTGGTAGGGGCTTTTTCAGGGTAGCTCCAATATTATGTAATAATACATTAAAATAAAAATAATAATTTTTACTGTGTAGATCTTAACTAATTATATTATGTTTATGGTTTTAGATGTTTTGTACTTTGTAATACCATAATTTATTGCAAAACTGAGAAGCAATTAACAAGTTTAACACTTCAACCTCACAAGAGCACCATGCAAAATGGGTCTTATGCCATATGTAGCCTGTCCACTTATGAGACCATGAAACCTTGTGTGTCAATATAGTGGACAGTGTAGCTCCTCAACGGGCAACACATATGGCACAATAGTTATTTTCTCATAAAGTGGCTCACAATGTCTAAAAACTGAACATTTAAGATTACCCGTTGTGTGTGTATTTTCAGACCGTATGAGTGTGACATTGAATATATTGCGGCAGAACAACTGCCTTCTCATAGGAAGCACTTGCCATGCTTTACTGGGTAGGTCATGTAACTCTTGTTTTATTTGTATGACTTTTTATTGCACTATTAAAAAAAATAGATTTAAGTGTGCCATGCGTGCACCAAGTGTTCTTATACTGTAATATGTTTAACTAAAATGACCATAAATTTGAAAACTTTTATTAGACCTATGTGTTATTGGCACTAAAATGTGTTGATAAAAATAGTTATTGCACTGAGAGCATTCTCAAAGACACTTAGGACTAAGCATATTTAAAGCTAAAATAATACATTTTAACCAAATTTCAACCGAACTAAACCTTATACACATATGCAATTTAACTGCTTTTATTGCTGTAATTGTCATGGTCTATTTATAGATGTGACACCTGCTGGACCGAGAAGGAGGCTGATGGAGATGAGGTCACACAGGATCTTGTGCAGGCCTTTGATCCCCTGGATGAGTCCAACAACAGCGACACACTCGTTAGTAAGTAGTCCAACAACAGTTACACTCTCGTTAGTAAGTAGTCCAACAACAGCTACACACTCGTTAGTAAGTAGTCCAACAACAGCAACACACTTGTTAGAAAGTAGTCCAACAACAGCAACACACCCGTTAGTAAGTAGTCCAACAACAGCTACACACTTGTTAGTAAGAAGTCCAACAACTGCTACACACTCGTTAGTAAGTAGTCCAACAACAGCTACACACTCGTTAGTAAGTAGTCCAACAACAGCAACACACTCGTTAGTAAGTAGTCCAACAACAGCTACACACTCGTTAGTAAGTAGTCCAACAACAGCAACACACTCGTTAGTAAGTAGTCCAACAACAGTGACACACTCGTTAGTAAGTAGTCCAACAACAGCTACACACTCGTTAGTAAGTAGTCCAACAACAGTGACACACTCGTTAGTAAGTAGTCCAACAACAGCTACACACTCGTTAGTAAGTAGTCCAACAACAGTTACACTCTCGTTAGTAAGTAGTCCAACAACAGCTACACACTTGTTAGTAAGTAGTCCAACAACAGCTACACACTCGTTAGTAAGTAGTCCAACAACAACTACACACTTGTAAGTAAGTAGTCCAACAACAGCAACACACCCGTTAGTAAGTAGTCCAACAACAGCTACACACTTGTTAGTAAGTAGTCCAACAACAGCTACACACTTGTTAGTAAGTAGTCCAACAACAGCTACACACTTGTTAGTCAGTAGTCCAACAACAGCTACACACTTGTTAGTAAGTAGTCCAACAACAGCTACACACTTGTTAGTAAGTAGTCCAACAACAGCTACACACCCGTTAGTAAGTAGTCCAACAACAGCTACACACTTGTTAGTAAGTAGTCCAACAACAGCTACACACTTGTTAGTAAGTAGTCCAACAACAGCCACACACTCGTTAGTAAGTAGTCCAACAACAGCTACACACTTGTTAGTAAGTAGTCCAACAACAGTGACACACCCGTTAGTAAGTAGTCCAACAACAGCGACACACTCGTTGGTAAGTAGTCCAACAACAGCTACACACTTGTTAGTCAGAAGTCCAACAACAGCGACACACTTGTTAGTAAGTAGTCCAACAACAGCAACACACCCGTTAGTAAGTAGTCCAACAACAGTGACACACTTGTTAGTAAGTAGTCCAACAACAGCAACACACCCATTAGTAAGTAGTCCAACAACAGCTACACACTTGTTAGTAAGTAGTCCAACAACAGCGACACACTTGTTAGTCAGTAGTCCAACAACAGTGACACACTCGTTAGTAAGTAGTCCAACAACAGCTACACACTCGTTAGTGAGTAGTCCAACAACAGCGACAAGCTCGTTAGTAAGTAGTCCAACAACAGTGACACACCCGTTAGTAAGTAGTCCAACAACAGTGACACACCCGTTAGTAAGTAGTCCAACAACAGTGACACACCCGTTAGTAAGTAGTCCAACAACAGCAACACACCCGTTAGTAAGTAGTCCAACAACAGTGACACACCCGTTAGTAAGTAGTCCAACAACATTGACACACCCGTTAGTAAGTAGTCCAACAACAGCTACACACTCGTAAGTAAGTAGTCCAACAACAGCGACAAGCTCGTTAGTAAGTAGTCCAACAACAGTGACACACCCGTTAGTAAGTAGTCCAACAACAGTGACACACCCGTTAGTAAGTAGTCCAACAACAGTGACACACCCGTTAGTAAGTAGTCCAACAACAGTGACACACCCGTTAGTAAGTAGTCCAACAACAGCAACACACCCGTTAGTAAGTAGTCCAACAACAGTGACACACCCGTTAGTAAGTAGTCCAACAACATTGACACACCCGTTAGTAAGTAGTCCAACAACAGCTACACACTCGTAAGTAAGTAGTCCAACAACAGTGACACACCCGTTAGTAAGTAGTCCAATAACAGCTACACACTCGTTAGTAAGTAGTCCAACAACAGTGACACACCCATTAGTAAGTAGTCCAACAACAGTGACACACCCGTTAGTAAGTAGTCCAACAACAGCTACACACTCGTAAGTAAGTAGTCCAACAACAGTGACACACCCGTTAGTAAGTAGTCCAACAACAGTGACACACCCGTTAGTAAGTAGTCCAACAACAGCAACACACCCGTTAGTAAGTAGTCCAACAACAGTGACACACCCGTTAGTAAGTAATCCAACAACATTGACACACCCGTTAGTAAGTAGTCCAACAACAGCTACACACTCGTAAGTAAGTAGTCCAACAACAGTGACACACCCGTTAGTAAGTAGTCCAATAACAGCTACACACTCGTTAGTAAGTAGTCCAACAACAGTGACACACCCATTAGTAAGTAGTCCAACAACAGTGACACACCCGTTAGTAAGTAGTCCAACAACAGCTACACACTCGTAAGTAAGTAGTCCAACAACAGTGACACACCCGTTAGTAAGTAGTCCAACAACAGCTACACACTTGTTAGTAAGTAGTCCAACAACAGCTACACACTCGTTAGTAAGTAGTCCAACAACAGTGACACACCCGTTAGTAAGTAGTCCAACAACAGCTACACACTCGTTAGTAAGTAGTCCAACAACAGTGACACACCCGTTAGTAAGTAGTCCAACAACAGCTACACACTCGTTAGTGAGTAGTCCAACAACAGTGACACACCCATTAGTAAGTAGTCCAACAACAGCTACACACTCGTTAGTAAGAAGTCCAACAACAGTGACACACCCGTTAGTAAGTAGTCCAACAACAGCTACACACTTGTTAGTAAGTAGTCCAACAACAGCTACACACTCGTTAGTAAGTAGTCCAACAACAGCTACACACTCGTTAGTAAGTAGTCCAACAACAGCTACACACTTGTTAGTAAGTAGTCCAACAACAGTGACACACCCATTAGTAAGTAGTCCAACAACAGCTACACACTTGTTAGTAAGAAGTGCAACAACAGCGACACACTTGTTAGTAAGTAGTCCAACAACAGCGACACACTCGTTAGTAAGTAGTCCAACAACAGTGACACACCCGTTAGTAAGTAGTCCAACAACAGCGACACACCCATTAGTAAGTAGTCCAACAACAGCGACAAGCTCGTTAGTAAGTAGTCCAACAACAGCTACACACTCGTTAGTAAGTAGTCCAACAACAGCGACAAGCTTGTTAGTAAGTAGTCCAACAACAGCCACTCCCTTTATCGTAAAATTGAATGCTTAAAAAGTAATGGTTTTCACAGATCCAATTTTACAATATTTTGTAGACATACCAAGCGTTAAGAGATAAATGTTCATGTATATCAAGGTTATATTGTAATAAATAATCCATGTTAAAGTTGAACATGCTTACAGATTGATGACACTATAATTGAGTTTTTCAAAATTGTCAGACTTAGCGGAACATGAGGACAATCCTTGGCGATCAAGAAAGGGGAAATATCTGAACATCGGTCTGTTCACAATACCTGGACGCTCGGAGATAGCAACACGTGGTGTTAGCAAGTACTCGCATCTCAATGATGGCACTATGGATCTAGTGCTTGTTAAAGAGGCACCAAGAAAAGAGTTCTTGAGGGTGATTAAACGTATGGGGACTAATAAAGATGCGGTAAGAATGACTGCACTTATCTAAATAGGGGTGTGTGTTTTCCTCTTTTCAGCTGATTTTCTCCCTTTTAATGTTGTAAACTTTGTTAGATCTGTATGCAAACGAAGACTTTAGTTGAACCTTGTTAGGGGCATAGGGCATTTTCCACCTCTGAGGTGGTTCTTAAATCACACCCCTGCTAAAGGAGACATTGGGCAAGATAAGCTTTGTGTGTAGATGGTAACTGAAATGTACCATAAACACAATAGCTAATATTCATTTTTAAAATCTAAGTTTTCAGGAGGCAGCTGTTGTTTTGGATTAACATTCCTCTATATGTTAATTAAAATTCAGTCTGATGTATGGAATAATACATAAAGTACATAAGCTCGTTTGGAAACTAAGTTAGATTTCTTTGGGCATAGACAGGCTGTTCTGGAGAATCCATAATATCCTTTACCTCAGATTTAATTCCTCCCTTTTCTCACCTTAGAGAAAAAAGCTAAGAAATGCATAAAATTTGATTAATAAATTACATACGCCTACCAAAAATTAGATACTAATGTCTTAGAAATATCTAATTAAAATGGTTTCTTTGACATTTTGTTAATGTATAACCAGGTAAAACTTATAAATAATCCTTTACAAAATAAACATAATAATAAATATCAACCATTACTAAATGTGCACACTTTGTTCTTGATTTCAGTTTGACTTCCCATTTATTGAGGTGTTGAGAGTGAAGGAAATGCGTTTCCGCCTTAGAATTCCCTTGGGTTTCCAGTACAACGATCACAACTTCAGTGAGATTGACTATGAAATAAATCGGCAACAAAAGATGCTGGAATCTGCCACAAAATCAACGGAAATCCTTGACATTAATGAGCTTAGTGATTCTGATGAAGAATTGGAAATTGACGACCTCACAACGTCCAAACCATCATCTGGGTCTGTGAAATCTAAGTCATCACTGCGAGTTGAGAATAACAATAAACCCAAAGCGATGAAGACATTAAGTGTTCAGCAAATAGACAAGAAAAAAATTAATAGGACCAACACAGAAACATCTATAGATACTTTCAGTGTTGATGATTCTGATGATAGTGACGGGGATGATAGTAATGACGAGAAGGAAACAGAAGAAATTGTGGTAAGTATTAAACAACTAAATTTGTATACCGGGTATAAGTCCTCTAATAAAAAATCATGTGTCAGCCTTTCTCAAACTTTGAGTGAATAATTATCAAACTACATATTAAAGTTGCGTTTAACTTCATTGTTCAAATGTAGTGTGTTGATCAACACTCCAGAATCACTTGATTTGTAACTTTATAGTCACACAAACAATAGTTATTTTATATATTTTCTTAGAAACATGCCTGCGCACAAGCAAACAATTTTGTGGATGCGTATTCAATTTTGGAATATGTGTTAAAATGCCTACTTAATTTTGGATAATGTGTTAAACGGATTTTTACACAGATTTTTTTATAAATCTGTTCCTTTATTAATGTAATAAATTGATTGATTTATCATCTGAACTAAATAGCTCCAGTTAAATCACAATAATATACTTTTAAAAATAAATTTCATGAAAAATATGAGTCTGAGAATCTGAGAAAACTGGGCATAATGCATGTGTGTAAAGTGTCGTCCCAGATTAGCCTGTGCAGTCCGCACAGGCTAATCAGGGACGACACTTTCTGCCGAAACTTGATTTTCAGTAAAGAGGGACTAACTAGATACTAAAAATACCAAAAAAGCAGAAAGTGTCATCCCTGATTAGCCTGTGCGGACTGCACAGGCTAATCTGGGAGGACACTTTAAGCACATGCATTAAGCCCAGTTTTCTCAGAACACTCTCATATTTATCCCAACTGTGGCTTGAACCAATGTATTTTTGGTTTAAAATGCTATATTCTTGACTTCTTGGCAATCCTGTCTTTTATGTGAATTTGTACATTTTATATGTAAGAGATCCATGTATTGTAGCACAATTTAACCATAACAACAAAAACTTTCCAAATTATTCAGTTGTTCTGTGTTTGTAATGCTTCATTATTTTATTAATTTTAAATGTAGACTACTTCTGAATGAAAATATTATAATATTAATTATATTTTTGGTATGAATCTACATAATCAGTGTTATTTTGCTCCTGTATCTGTATATATCTGATCCTGTTTACTGCTTTTTGATTTGTATAATCTGAGACAAAAGGTAAGAAAATTGTCATTTAGAAAATCTATGAATAAACTCGTTTAAACCAAGGACTTAAACTCTAATGGTCAATCCAACACGGTCATTCAGGTTTTGATTTCAATATGAATGACCACTACCTATCAAAAACAAGCTGTATTTATCGCCTTAAATGTTTTAGACGATTGACAAATTGGGCGTGAGAACAGTACGCTCAGCTACTGCTCCTAAGCAGACGTTACTAGGCCCTGCCTACCGTATGACCTTCACTGAGCAGGATCGTGCCAGACGAATGAAACGGAGCCAGAAGAAGGAGAATAAGAAGAAGGCTAAGGAAGAAAAGAAAATGAAGTCAGTTTGGAACATAGATTATGAGATTTGTCAGCAAGATTTTCTACATGTGAAGTAAGTGGACTCATTCATAACCATTTTCCACGTATGTCTGAAGTAAGACACATGTGTACTTACTTGTACTTCTTTAGGAACTCAATTTAAATTAAAGACTTTTCTTACTCAAGTTTTAAACGCTTCATTTCCAACCCTGAGATACTCGGGAGCAGCAAACAGACAGAGAGTAACTCATAGGCTGTTCTGGTTTATGCTGGTTGCATATAGCCATTCCCTGAGATACTCTGGAGCAGCAAACAGACAAAGAGTAACTCATAGGCTGTTCTGGTTAATGCTGGTTGCCATTTTCACTTTTCTTCTGAGCAGGAAAGGGTTAACCCTTTGCATGCTGGGAAATTTGTCATCTGCTAAAATGTCGTCTGCTGAATTTCTAAAATTTGCATTTTCTTCGATTTTTTTCACAGAATACTATCAGAATAGCAAACAGTCTGGATCCTGATGAGATGCCACGTTCTGTGGCGTCTCATCTGGATCCAAACTGTTTGCAAAGTCCTTCAAAATTCGGTTCCCGCACTGAAAGAGTTAACTAGCAAATTATTTGTATGAATACATCAAATATTAACAATAAGAAGTGCCGCACATCGTAGTTGTTCAGATTTTTTTAGATCCTTTTTTTTGTCATATAAATCAACACTTCTCTCCCTGCAAATTATTTAAGTGTTAACCTCAAGCATTATGATTGAAAATGTACCTTGTATGTGTACACACTGCAGGCGTTCATTAACCTGTACCCGTAGGTATTACCAAGAATATTGCAATCGTACAATTTATTGTATATAGTTTGTTTGGTTAATAGGAGGATCTTAAGTTACTTAATATACAACAATCTTTCACTTGATGAGCAATAATGTGGGTTAGTGTTATAAGTTAAAAAGAGATAATTATAATTCTGTACCAATTGATGTTTTTGGGCTGATTATATAAGCTTTTATTGGGTTGTATTCAAATCGCAAAATGTATCTTTTTTCCCGAATGCTGTCCTGAAATTCACAAGTTATTAATGACTTTAATGTAACAGCAGTGATTTGTCTAGAAATAAAGATTTTTTAACCATTTTACTTTTTTTTCATTTTTATTTTTTATTGTTTAATGTTATTGTTATCACCACCATAAGTTAAAAAAGTGTGTTTCAAACAATTTTTCCCCCAATTTAGATTAAATTAAAGCTTAAATTCCCATTTTAATATCTGTAGTTTATATTCCTAAACTGATGAAAAAATCACAGCAATCTGTAGAAACACAAGCAGTCCATGCTATGTGTTTATGACTTAACAAATGAACAATATTTTTGTATGTTTCAGAGTTCACCATGGTTTGCTGCGAGTGTATGGTCGCGGTATATCACCAGAAACAATATACAGTGACCCCACACTGCTGTGTATACCGAGAATATGAACGGGCCTATCACCTAGCGCTAATAGAACATAGATTGATAGAGTGCCTGCAGGAATATCTTGAACTCTTTGTTGGAGTAGCTATAGGATTTCATAAAACAATATAGAAAGAATTTGATTTTGTGCTGTTGGTTAGGGTGACTTGCTACAGCTTTTGTAGACATATAGAAATACAATCAAATTTCTGCTGAAATTAAAAGCCATTGGAAGGGCTGTATGATTGTTGGACATAAAGTGAGTTTATGTTGTTCGTGAACATCTGCCGTAAAGTTCTCCTGGTAGAACAAATACATAGAATTTTGGTTACACTTTAAAACCAGTCCTGAGCAGTAATCAGTACATATCCTCCATAAAGGGTAAAATTTACGATGTCAATATAGGATATTGCTGAAAATGTATGTTTGAATAATTTGTTTTACATCAGATCTTTGGTAAAATAATGTTAGACAGCAAGAAAAATTTGTTTATCTGCAGTACAATCGAAATAGCAGGTTGCTGCCCCTTGCTCTTTTTTGCCACCCCATCCCTCCTTTTTATATTTAAAAACTCAACGGCAAATTAAAAGACAATTCTAATAAACAATAATTACAAAAGTTAGACTAAGAAATTCTTCAGATTTCTTTTTAAACAAAATGTCATCCATGTTTTTCAGCCTTGCCTTTTGTAGAAGCATTATACATTTTATGATCCGAGAGCTTTCCGTATCTACATGTTATTTGCCATACGAGCATTTAATTGATAAACATCAAGAAAAGCAGACCCATTAATGGTTCTAACCAGGCATTAAGACTTGAACATACATGGCAATATGCCACAGGCTTTGACTGGATCAATCTAAACAAAAATATGTGTACACTAAATACAATTATGTTTTAAAGAGTGTTTATGGAAAGTCTTCAATATAGTGTACCATTGTTGTTGATGTATTTATATTGTTATAATTCGGCAGTCCTCAAGTTCAGAACATTCCATGAAATTGTGATAAATTTTAATTTTTGTTTGTTGATTGTTTTTATTTAATCTATGATTTTTCATATATGTATTCAATATTTATTTTGATGTAATATTAAATATTTATTTTGTGTAATTGATGTCTTATTTTAACTCACGTATAACAATAAGTGTACATTTAAAACCTTTGTTACGTCATACTAACCAGTGTATTGTAACTATTTAAAAAATGTATTCTTATTTATTCAAAAATGTAAAATGAAAATAGAAAATGCAGCAAATAAAGTTTGTTGGATTTTGTAAATTTCTAATTTTTATCAATTGATGATTGTATCACTTCCAAAAACAATTGTATTCTCAGATCACTGATGAACTAAATGGTTAATATACAAATGAAACAAATATCCTATAACTATACAGTGCAAAAAAGAAAGGTGTTTTAATTATGAGTGAAACAAGTCAATCTCACACAACAAACTTGAGATCTAAAGTATTACCTACAGTTATTCTTGCCATTATTTAACTTATACTGAAATTTGTTATTGTTAATGGAATCCAAATGTCAGCCACAATTTTAACTTAGATTAATTTCATTCATTAATAGTGCCATTATAATTTTTGACGCAATAACACATTCAACTGGGTTTATTTGTAATTAGATTATTAATTTCATTATCATAATAACTGAAATACTTGTCATTAGTTTGTTGAGAACTTCCCTGGAGTGTAGAACTAGATGTCATTAGTTTGGTTGAGAACTTCCCTGGAGTGTAGAACTAGATGTCATTAGTTTGGTCGAGAACTTCCCTGGAGTGGAGAACTAGAAAATTTAGCCTTACATGTGTTTGTTTGTTATTAATAGCGTAGTGATATGCTCACATTTGATATTGTGTTCATAGTTAATTTTCAAACGATTGAACAATTTAATGCAAAAACTCTTTCAAAAGCTTAAGGCAGTTTGAATAGGTATCGGAGACTGTCTTTATTGTGTAAAGATAGTCAATATAAAAATTTTTTGTTTAACACTTGAGAATTGTTTGCTTTTCTAAAATATCTTTGTCTAAAAAGTAAACTGCAATTTTAGTATGAAAACAAGGTTTACAAGTTTAAATAGTTAAGCACAGTTTTAATGTGTAAACTAGATTTATAAATGTTATTAGTGAACTACAATTTTAACCAGGTTTACATTTAAACATCTGACTTGTAATGAATAAAATAAATGCATCAACTTGATACGATTCTGTAGCACTAACCAAGGATAATAAATCTTAAAGGGACTGTCAACCACAAAGGGACTGTCAACCACGATGACGTAGAAAAGAAAAGTTGTAAAATACTGTATTTTTTACAATTATTAGTTTATATTGATTAAAATTATACGAGTGGTATATAACAATACTTGAAAAAAGTTGTTAAGTTTTAATATTTTCGGTGTATTTGATAATAAAATTTTACTGGGTATGTCTACCAGGTAACTATACCAGTTAACTATAAATAAAGTCATCATCGTCATGTGGTAAACCCAGGAATGCAAATTGTGCATGCGTAGTGAATTGTATATATCTAATATAGAAAATGATCAATCAACTAACGTTATTTGTAGTGTGTATATCGTTATGTCACCTATTTTCACAATGTACTTTCTATTCACATAGCGAATTTTATTACCAAATATACTGAAAATATAAACTGTTCAAGTAATGTATAAATATACCAGTTGTGATATTTTAATCAACATAAACTAATAATTGTAAAAAATATGGTATTTTAGAACTTTTCTTTTTTTCGTCATTCGTGGTTGACAGTCCCTTTAATTATGCAACAAATATATGGTTTGTATTGTTTGCAGGTATATTAGTAATATTGGTCCCAAACCTGATTCCGTCCATTGTCTCAAAATGTTCATGTATGTTATATATGATTTTTAAGTTGTGGCAGTATACTGTATTGTGCTGTGGCTACAAGTAATGTGATAGAATTTTTTTATATATTTTTGTTTACATTTTTCTCTAATTAATTTTTTACATTTTTGTTTACATTTTGTTTTAACCGTTTTCTCGAGTGTTTGTTTAAGCATGCTTTAGCAATGTTTCATAGCAACAACTAATATTCATTGTGTATTATTTTATTTTATATTAATGTTTGTTTTGTCAATATTTTGGATGAAATTTGCCATCCATTTTTAAATAAGTAATGTGTTGGTTGAGTTTGTATACATGTGTGTGTCTGCTTATTATTTCTATATTGCAGTTCATGTATGAATATGGAATGTTTACAGTTCTCCTCTGTGTATTCATTCATATATCAAACATAAAAAAAATGAAGACTATCAGGAGAGAATGTCTTGTTCTTGTCCACTAATTTATAACAGAACGCAGTCCTTACAGTTAGCTCCCTTTCTTAAAGTAGTTTACGTGCTAATGCATGTGCAAAAAAAATTGACATTAATATTATTATTATTATTTTGATCATCTGGGTAATGTTTTATAAAAGATCTTAATAAAGACACATTTTTGTGATAACTGATTTTGTAGCAAAAACAAATACCAGCTTGTGATTCATGTTTCTAAATAGAAATTAATGGTATGTGGGTAATGCCAAACAATAAATACAATTTCCGTAATAAAGTACATGCAATTCTATGTCTTTCTGATACAACATTTATGCCTTTTTAAAAATTGCATCATACTTTGAAATTGTTGTAATAGGTTAAGTACATGTGGCATTATGTTCCTTCATTTATTAAATGGTTCAACTATTTCACTGATATACATTGATAGTTGCTTGGAAGTTTTCATTAATTGGATGTCAGCCTTCAAACTAAACATGAATCATATCAAAAACTGAAATTATTGTATATGGGACCAGGCAACAGTTGGCGAAACTGAGTACTTCAAGCATGGCTATTGGTGGCTGCGGAGTGAAATTCATCAATCATGTAAGAGACCTTCGTGTTATCATGACCAACACACTTAACTTTAACAAAGACATACAGGAAAAGTGTCAGAGCACTCATGCACAGCTATGATATATCAAAGCTATACGTAAATATCTTACAAAAGAGTCGACTGCATCATAAGAACATTGATTAGTTAATTTGCATATTGACTTTTGCAATGGTCTTTTTAGCTGACCTGATTGCTCAGGTGAGCTTTTGTGACTGTTCTTTGTCCGTCGTATGTCCGCCCGTCCGTCCGTTAACATTTGCTCGTAAACACTCTAGAGGCCACATTTCTTGTCCCATCTTCATGAAACTTAATCTGAAGCTTTGTCCCAATGAAATCTCGGCCGAGTTCGAAACTGGGTTGTGCCGGGTCAAAAACTTGGTCACTAGGTCAAAAAATAAAGAAAAACCTTGTAAACACTGTAGTAGTCACATTTCATGCCCAATCTTCATGTAACTTTGTCAAAATGGTTGTCTTAACCCTTTCCCACTCAGAGGCAAAGAGAAAATTGCTATGGGAAAACAACATAAAACCAGAACAGCCTGCGAGTTACTCGCAGTCTGTTCAGGTTGTATGCTGTTTGCTTCTCATCAGTATCTAAGGGTTGGAAATGAAGCCTTTAAAACTTGAATCTAGTAAGAAAGGTATTTAATTAAATATAACTTTCTAAGAGACTACTAACACGTCAAAATACATATCTAAGTGGGAAAGGGTTAATGATATCTTGGTTGAGTTCAAAAGTGGCTGTGATCCGTTGAAAACATGGCCGCCAGTGGGCGGGGCAATTTTCCTTATTTGGCTATAGAGAAACCTTGTAAACACTCAAGTTGGTCAAAACATTGGTTCTATTGATGTCTCGGACGAGTTCAAAATGGTCAAGATCGGTGTAAAAACATGGCCGCCAGTGGGTGGGGCATTTTTCTCTATATGTATATAGTGGCAGTTTTCCCTATTTGGCTATAGAGAAACCTTGTAAACAGTCTAGAAGTCACAATTTTTGCCCAATCATCATGGAAGTTGGTCAAAACATTGGTTTTATTGATATATCGAACGAGTTTGGCCGCCAGTGGGGGGGGGGGTAATTTTCTCTATATGTATATAGTGAAAACATGTGAACACAGTAGAAGTCACATTTTTGGCCCAATTTTCAGGAAATTGGCTCAGAACATTTGTTTCCTTGATACGAGAGTTGAGTTCAAAAATGGTTCTGGTCAGTTGAATAACATGGCTGCTGGGAGGGGGGCAGTTTTCTCATTATGCCCCCCTCCCCCTTTCAAAGAAGAGGGGGTATATTGTTTTGCTCATGTCGGTCCGTCCGTCCACCAGATGGTTTCCGGATGATAACTCAAGAGCGCTTATGCCAAGGATCATAAAACTCCATAGGTACATTGATCATGACTCGCAGATGACCCCTATTGATTTTCAGGTCATAAGGTCAAAGGTAAAGGTAACGATGACCCGAAATAGTAAAATGGTTTCCGGATGATAACTCATGAACGCTTATGCCTAGGATCATGTTACTTCATAGATACATTGATCTTGACTCGCAGATGACCCTTATTGATTTTCAGGTCACTAGGTCCAAGGTCATGGTGACCCAAAGCAGTAAAATGGTTTCCAGATGATAGCTCAAGAACCCTTATGCCTAGGATCATGAAACTTCATAGATACATTGATCATGACTTGCAGATAACCCCTATTGATTTTCAGGTCACTAGGTCAAAGGTCAAGATCAAGATGACCCAAAATAGTTAAATGGTTTCCAGATGATAACTCAAGAACGCTTATGCCGAGGATCATGAAACTTCATAGGTTCATTTATCATGACTCGAAGATGACCCCTATTGATTTTCAGGTCACTAGGTCAAAGGCTAAGGTCACAGTGACCTGAAATAGTAAAATGGTTTCTGGATGATAACTCAAGAACGCTTATGCCTAGGATCATGAAACTTCATAGGTACAATGATAATGACTCGCAGATGACCCCTATTGATTTTCAGGTCACTAGGTCAAAGGTCAAGGTCACAGTGACCTGAAATAGTAAAATGGTTTCTGGATGATAACTCAAGAACGCTTATTTCTAGGTTCATGAAACTTCATAGGTTTATTGATCAGGACTCGCAGATGACCCCTATTGATTATCAGGTCACTAGGTCAAAGGTCAAGGTCACAGTGCTAAAAAACGTATTCACACAATGGCTGTCAAGGTCACGGTGACTCAACTTAGAAAAATGGTTTCCAGATGATAACTCAAGAATGCTTACGCCTAGGATCATGAAACTTCATAGGTACATTGATCATGACTCGCATATGAAATTATGATGAAACTTGACCAGGATGTTTGTCCGGACAATATTTAGGTCAAGTTTGACATTTGGTAAAGATTGAATGAACCGACTCCTCTCAGGTGAGTGAACTAGGGCCATCTTGGCCCTCTTGTTACTGAAGTTCCTGCGTATCAAATCAAGAAGCTACAGCTAGTACAAAATCATGCTGTTAGAGTACTGGTAGTTATGAAGGTTTCTTTTAACCCATTTGTGCCTAGTGTCTTGAAAAAGGCCTTGGCAAACAGCGTAAACCCAGATGAGACGCTGCATGATGTGGCGCGGGGTCTCATCTGGGTCTGCACTGTTTGCTTAAAGGAATTTCTGTAAGAATTATTCTAAATATAGGTATAAATATACTAGACATCCCTAATTTTGGAAAAAAATGATCAAATTTAGAAGGATGGGAGAGTCCAATAGGCATAAATGGGTTACAGAACCAATCGCTGATCTTCCAGTAAAAGCCAGGGTGATGTTTAAAGTCTTAGTTGTTTTCTTTCGGTTAATCAATAGAGCAGCTCCAGTATACCTTAGGGAAATGTTTATACCTGCTCAAGGACACTACAAATTAAGATAACAAAAAGAGACAACATTCTACATCCCTAGACAAAGAACACAATTCGCTGATAGATCTCTTGTCTTCATTGGTCCAAAATGGTGGAACAATCTACCTGAGTACCTGAAGAATTGTCAATCTGAAGCCACGTTTAGATCAAGGCTGAAAACACATTTGTTTTCACAATTTTACAAACAATGAATGTACCAGTCGAATTAATATAAAGTTAGAATTTTTATAAACTAGAATAGTAAATTCTGATTGTTTTAAAGTTATTGAACATAAGTGCATAATTTATTGTTTACAAATGGTCGTCTTAATGCACAATTTGTTATTATGAAGCACAGTAGAATATGTAAAGAATTCTTTTGCTATATAAATGCTAAGTATTAGATGTTTTTTTATAGTATTAAAGCAACGCATATGTGTCTGAAGGTATTTTAAATGTAAAAAGTACAGACAAATATAGGATTTCAAAATAAGTCAAGCCAAAATCCAAATATGTGTTTAAAATTCTGATCATCTGACGTAGAAAAATGTTGCATAACACTGCAAACAATTCTATAAAATTATAATAATGTTCTTTATTGCAATTGTTTCAAAAGTAAATTAGATAGATTACTTGTATATTTTTTCCAGGTGTTACTTGAAGAACATGGTTTTTTTCATTAATAACCTTGAATTATGTAACACAACATGTATTTACTTACGTTGACTGTTTTGATCACCATATTATTATTGTATTTCATACAGCCATTTACATAGTTTGCAATACAGCAGTAATGGATTCCTACAAACATTACAAACGTCATTATGACTGGCTTATATATGGCATTGATTGTCTTTGATTTTAGTATTGTATCAGTATCGTTATAATTGTTCTGTGTATTAATATTTTTCACTTTTGAATTTTTATTCCATTTTACTGGATTTATTTAGAATAAAAGTGTTTGACACTAATGCTTGTAGTTTATCTTATCATACTTGTCCATGATCACTCAGTCAATGTCTGCAACGCCACGTCATGGCACTTTAAATTTAAATGATATTTTTTTCTTGACTGTTTGTAGGATCAAAACATGCGTATTTATGCCTGAAGGCACAAATTAAGGCCTGCAGTTTCATTTCAAGGGGCCTTATCGCGTTTTAGTAAATTGACACAATTAAAAAAAAATGGTTCAGATTCGCAAATTTTCATTGTAGTTACATGTATGATATTTGTGAGGAAACAGCTATGCTGAACATTTACCTTGCTCTAAAATATCCATTATATGCATCTTTTGAAAATTTTAAAAAGCTGAAAATTATAAAGCGTTGCAACACAAAACCATTGAATAATTTTAAGAGTTCTGTTGTTGTCGTTATATTTTGTGACACTCAGAGGATTGCTTAAATAAAGTATAAAATACGCCAATCATTGTATGAGCATGGATGGCCGAGCGATCTAAGTGTTAGACTTTTACTCAAGGGGTAAGTGGTTTGAGCCCAGATGAGGGTGATTTTTTTTTTTCTTTAATTTTATTCTGTTTGTTTTTTTCACTGGAGCTTTTTTTCTATTTATCAATATAAAGCATTTACTTACAAAATTTCAATACATGTCAAAATCTGTGAGAAGGTCCCTTTAAGAATACTCCTTCATTTTAAGGTACAATTCTTACCTGCAGGTTAAACTTAAGCTTATCCATGAACTACCGACAGGATCTATAATAAATAGGTATACTTTGAGTCCTACAAAAATATGCCTACAGGCACAATGTTACGGATGCAGGTATGTATTAAGACCTACATGTATAGGCCCATTTAAGAATTATCCTACTCTTGATTAGGTACAATTTGTATCTGAAGGTTCATGTTTAACCTATCTGCATAAATATGTAATGTATGAAGAGTATGTTTGAATGAGTCAACTTTTATATTTAAATGTATAGTTTTCATTTGTAATGTTACATTGACACGTCTTTTTAAGTGTTTCATTTTTGTCATCTAATAATGAATCTTTTTGTACACATCATGTTAAGACCTTCAATTTTTTCATTTGATAAAAAATCTTATTTTACATGTAGATGTTCTTACATTGTATAAACTTCATATAAAAACAGTACATGTACATCATATGTTCATAATTATCAGCTAAACAATGGTCTTATTGTTGTTATTTGTAAGCTCATTGCTGATGTCAATCTTTGTCTGTCGTTTATCAAGATTTACCTTGTGAGCATTCTAGATCCTGTATTTATTGTTCAACCTTCATGAAACTTGGTCAGAACATTCGTTACAATCAAATCTCAGCCAAGTTCTAAACTGGGCCATGTCAGATTTAAAACTACTTCACCAGGTCAAATGAAAGAACAAGCTTTTGAACACTAGAGGCCACATTTTTTGCCTTATCTTCATGAAACTTGGTCAGAACATATATCTTTTGAATGGATATTCTTTTCATTATAAACAGTGAATGTGGTCGATTGAAAATATGAATTCCACATTTTATAAAGCTATTATTACTGAAAATATTGATAATAACATATTGCACTGCCTTTGTCCAGTGTCTATGTGGAAGCACACCTTCCATATTTGGGACACTAAAGCAAAGCTTACACTAGCTTTGTATTCACTTCAAACACTTTAACAATGTGCTTATACACGTATAATGTTCAATAAAATGTGTGCATTTCCATGGTCAAGAAGTTTCAACTTTAACTTCTGAAAATGAAAACATACACAAGCATTTACATTTCATATCAAAATGATCCTTTATTAATCAAATCCGGTGAATCATCATTTTAAAACTTATTAAATAATGCACATTAGATTTTGAACTCAGTAGAGCATTGCTAGCAATATCGTGACTTGCAAATGTTTAGTTTACAGAGTACTGTGCAGCAATTGTGACTGTCCCTGGTGAAATAGAACTTCCAATCAAACAAACCGCATCAGCACACACCGGGTAGTTGAGAAGTGACTACTGTGGACACAATACACTACTGATTTGACACCTAATTTGTAACACTGGAAAATGGATTGAGAAACTAAAAGATAAGGGTTTAAGTGTCAGGATTACCAGTTTTTTTGCCGGTTTGGTCCAGGTCACACACTTTTTGTTTCACACTTCCTTTTTTATAGCCGATTTTTCTGTGACCATATCTTCCTTAAAAAAAATTATATAAGCTTTTTTGGTATATTATCCCCACGCTTTTTGAAAAAAAGGTGGGGATATTGTGGTTATCTCCGCCGCCCGTCCGTCCGTCCGTCTGTCTGTCTGTCTGTCTGTCCGTCCGTCCTGGCCACTATCTCCTCCTACACTAAAAGCACTAGAACCTTGAAACTTACACACATGGTAGCTATGAGCATATGTGCGACCCTGCACTATTTGGAATTTTGATCTGACCCCTGGGTCAAAAGTTATAGCGGTTGGGGTGGGGCCGCGTCAGAAATTATCACTCATTTTTTTAGGTTATTTTACATTTACTTCTTTATTTCTACACTGATTCACTTCAAATTGATACTGGACCTCTCTTATGACAATACGGTCAATCTCAACCATGCATGGCCCCATTCCCAACCCTGGGGTGCCCCGCCCACATAGGCCACACCCACCAAAAATTTCCATTTACTATAATTTTTTCATTTCTACACGGATTCACTTCAAATTGATACTGAACTTTTGTTATGACATTAGGGTCAATCTCAACTATGCATGGCCCCAATCCTAACCCTGGGGCGCCCGCCCACATAGGCCACACCCACCAAAAAATTCCATTTACTATAATTTTTTCATTTCTACACGGATTCACTTCAAATTGATACTGAACTTCTCTTATGACATTAGGGTCAATCTCAACCATGCATGGCCCCATAACCAACCCTGGGGCCCCGCCCACATAGACCACACCCACCCAAAATTGCCTTTACTATAATTTCTTCATTTCTACACCGATTCACTTCAACTTGATATTGAACTTCTCTTATGACAATACAGTCAATCTCAACTATGCATGGCCCCATTACCAACCCTGGGGCGCCCCGCCCACATAGACCACACCCACCCAAAATTGCCTTTTACTATAATTTCTTCATTTCTACACTGATTCACTTCAAATTGATACTGAACCTCTCTTATGACAATATGGTCAATCTCAACTATGCATGGCCCCATTACCAACCCTGGGGCCCCGCCCACATAGACCACACCCGCCCAAAATTGCCTTTTACTATAATTTCTTCATTTCTACACCGATTCACTTCAAATTGATACTGAACTTCTCTTATGACAATACGGTAAATCTCAACTATGCATGGCACAATTACCAACCCTGGGGCGCCCTGCCCACATATGTCACACCCACCCAAAATTGCCTTTTACTATAACTTCTTCATTTCTACACCAATTCACTTCTCATTGATGATGAACTTCTCTTATGACAATACGGTCAATCTCAGCTATGCATGGCCCCATTACCAACCCTGGGGCACATCTAGGTCAAACATTCGGCGTGGGGATACGCGTCGGCCTCTGCCGCGCCATTTCTAGTTAAATTAGAATTTGGTTGCGAGTATATACAGGGATAGCAGAATGTGGCACAACAATTATCCTTACACAACAGGTTTAAATAACACCTGGTTTTTAACACAGAGCTTAATTATGAACTGCATTTACAGATTTCATCTAACCTTTATTCAACTGTATCAATGAATGATTTTATTAGTTGTTGTGTACAGAGGTTCGTGTTGCAAGCTTAGAAATACACATTATGCATTAGGTGGGAATGAGTTATTCAATTTATTTGCTTGTTTTGCATGCACATATGTGGGTCACTACTATTAAAATGCATTTAAAATGTACATCTGTTAAAAATAAACACTCTTCAAATACAACAATGTTGGTTATTGTTACAAAGGCATTCAGCTTAGAATGCTCTTTAAGAAAATGTATGGTAATAGTATAATGTAACCTTTTTTGAAAAATTAACAGTTACTTCCCTTAGTATTAAATTAGTCAATAGAATAGTGTTCCTATCTGAGACTTGGAAATAATTTATTCTTATTAAATACTTTTTGATCTCCATAAATACATTCGTCCAACCCGGAGGGTCAGTAGCTGGAAGTTGGATTAATGCAACTAGTAGAGAATGAGTTGCTTCAACTGCTGTAATGCGCTTCATTTTTCAAAAGAAACTTCCAAGTACAAAAGACCGAGCCAACTCGAACACAAACTTCAGAATAGAAAATGGGAAGCAAACTCATACAAGCCCAATATAACGATTCTAGAGGCACTTGAAGAAATCGCTGACGGAGAAGTGTCTGTTGAAACATTAAAATGGCACTCGGCTAGATGTATATGCCATGGTAAATCGAGTTGCATTTCTTTTTTTATGTTTTATTCACGCTGAGCCTGATGTGGTGACTTAAACTAAACGCCCAGTGTTAAAAATCCACCAAACAATTTCACAAACAGTCTTCCTAATAACCTTTCAAAAACGAAAACAAAACTTTAATAAATATTTTTTCATGCAGTATTTCAACCCATGCGAAGACATCAGACCTCGGACATTTCCGATAAAATTTGCTGTGGTTCTGTATTATTCCTGACATTGTTGGACCTTGTGTCCGATCAAAAATAAATTGTGTGTTTTGGTAAAGAAATGAAAATGAAACTAGAATATGAACATATACCGATTTTTATGTTCAAACCCAAAATATGACCAGTATTGATGCTAATGTGTTTAAGAATTTTATTAACACAAACGTCCGGTATTTTACTCAAGCGTTTATAAAAAGTGAATTTTTCGGATTGGATCATTCCCATTTAAAATGCGTTAATCAGGTGACACAATGTGTGAGCATATTCTAATTCACTGGTCATATTTGGTTATAACAACCAATTAATGCGCAACCGTAATTTAATTTAGTATTCGTAAATTTACGCATTTTGTCTATAGTTTCAATGTGTCAATACTATCTGCATTAATGCCAATGTATTTTTTCATTTAAAAATGCTACATGTACCGAGTTGCACGTCTATATATATTTACGGCACATGGTCTGTTTTGACACGCACGCTTTCGATGCGTGGAACTCAACTCTGTCAGCAAAAATTTTGCGCTCTTATTAAAACACGGGTTTTACATGGCATCATGTTTAGTGAATGGTGCAGATGCATACAAAGGGACTTAATAATATTATCAAGTGGCTGTAGAAAAAATGTTTTATTCAGTTCTAAAAATGGACATGATGAAATATACTACTACTTAAATTAAATTATTACCCCATGCAATTTGTAACGGGTATTGTTTTCACAATTTACTTGCCATAAGTTATTAATTGCTAACCATTTGCATTTAATTTCTCATAAGGAACAATAATTGTTTAAAGCAATTGTTAATGGTAAAAAGGTGCGATGATACCAGACACTGTCTTTCATGTACTGATTAATTACCATCGGATATTGCGTACATTTTAAAACTGTGATTCCTTGTAAATCGATCTGCGATAAACGTTAACTTCAAGACTGATGTCAATCAAAAATAATAATCGTTAGTTAACCCTGCCCTTTTGATACGCATTCTCGTTACCGATTAGACGCTGAACAGCACAGTTTGGCAACTGGAAAGTTACCTGAGAAGTTTTTGTGGTGCATCTGTGTCAGCATTCATGTCTGTGTAATGTGACTATAATTCGATATTTGACAACAATATGAGTGCGGATTATTGGACGTCTAAGTGACTTCTGCCATTTGTTTAAGGGACGTAATACTTCCAATTTTGGGCGTAATTTACGTCCAAGGGCGCTGACTGAACGGGTGTAAATTTTGCTGTTATTTTATTGTGTTTAGAATTGTTATACATTGTGAACGTCATAACGATAAAAAAATATACAATGTATTTTTTATTGTTGTTTAAAGCAGAATATGGTCCATGAAAATGCAGTGAGGTCCGGTAAATCTTTAAAGTTATCGGACCTCATGTCCGGTAAGATTTTTATGTCTTTTGCATGGGTTGCAGTATTGCCTGGACTCTTTATGTCAAAATAAATGAAGTAATGCTGTATAAGTTCTTATTATTTAAAATTTTAATTAATTTCATTGCCTTCAAAAAGCCTATCAAGCAGGGCATCTGTTTTCAGCCTGTTATTTTGATATCTGCATGTAAAAAATCACACAGTGGTGCCTATAAATCATTCTGTGATTGCAATAATTTGCGGCCCTATATTATTCTCATGATAATATCATGTGATTTTCAGAAAACTTTGTTGTAGTTTAACACCAGTGTTTTTTTCCTTCTTTGGACGGGTCCGGTAAACGGACCCGTTCCCAATGACCTACAGATCCGCTCCCAAAATGAACCAGACACGTCCCAATTTCAGAAAAAATACACAAAATCCCCCAAAATCCCAATCAAATTTGAGTAAACAATCCTGAAAAACGCCAACTGGACTATTTTGAGACTGTATTAACTTGCGACTTATAATCATTGACTGTTTTAAACATTTAACGTTACATTCTTACATGTATGAAATATGTGTATGTTATTTGCGAAATCTAAACAAGTCTGATTTTCTTAAGCTTCCGGCAATATTCGCCATGAGTCAAAATAGTAAGTAATACAGAAAGAAATTAAAGCCTAGTGAAGTCAAAAAGCAATTGTTCAGAAATTTTGGCTTCGTTAAAGGTTCGGCGTCTGTTTCGGCCACCCATTCCCCTCAGTACACTGCAACAAAATTTGTCAAAGATAATAATAATAATAAACAGCAGCCAAATGCAGATTGACGACGAACTTGACAAAGCTATTTGTACTAATCCTACGATACTTGAAACTGTTGATGACAAAATTTATGCACTGAGCACTAGTCTAGTTCTCTTGAAACACTGGAAACAGTATGTTCCAAGCATATTGGTCAATTTGTTGTTGTGCATGACTGTGAATAAAAGTTTATGTTGCTTGCCTGTGTCATTTAAAGCTGACAAAAATTAAACAAAGTCATTAAAATACCATTTTTAATTGGTACAATTCACAACTTGATTTTTCCTAATTGGAAGATTTTTCAACTCGTTTTTTTCCCAATTTGGTGTTTTTTTTTACAACTCGAAAAATTCCCAATGGCATGGGTACCAGACCCGTTCCCAATTGGCTGAAAAAATCACTGATTAACACTTTGAAAGGTTGTATGTTAATGTTGAATGTTTAAAGTCATAACCTTTTGTTTTTCAAGGGTGTCAAGTTACCCTTCGACAAGCTGTCAACAAGAGGCTGATGTAGAATCATTCATGCAGCTGCTGCATGACATCACATCAGACAAAGTGCCTTCAAGACAAAGACAGGAGTACTTTTCAAGTATGTAACAGTTATGCAAAGTGGTGGCTGTTCTCATGTAAGAAAAACAACACCATATGACCATTTGAATTCTTTTATGTCAATCATACAAGCTTATGTTATTAAAACAAGTAGCATAATTTTTGCTACAGTGAAAACTGTCTAAACCAAACATGGGGGGACCTGGTTGATCATTCTGTATTTAGAGGGAGTATGAAATAAAACAATGTAATTCTTATGTTTCCAATTTGTTTATGGTTTACGCTTTTGGTCACCTGTTAAATGCACAGAGTTAGCTGTTTTGATCACCTTTGTGCATAGTCTGTTATGCGTAATGCGTCAACTTTTCATTCAAGCAACATCATGAAGAAGTTTTAAAACACAACTTCACAGCAATGATCTTAGGTGGCTTTCTTTTCAAGTTTTTTACAACGTCTGTTCTGTCAACTGAATATATTGGTCACAGAACTAAATACATGTTTTGATTTTCAAATGTAATTTTTTTTAATCTCTGAAACTGTTGGCGTCAAGGATGTAATATTTGGTATGTAATATTGTATAGTGGTCCTCTTTAAAGTTTGTAAAAAAAAATATTGGGGAAGAGAATGGCCATATCTTAGGGGTCAAAAGATTTATATAGACTTCTATCCTAAAATAACTTGTATCTTCTCTCAAACAACTGGCCAAAATGTAAATAAGCATGTATCGTATTTTCCTCTACTAAGTTTGTATAAATCATGCAACAGGG